>NW_023417025.1:15614-42440 GCF_002922805.2 Oryzias melastigma | reverse complement strand
ATGTACATTCAAAATACAAAATTGTTCTCTACATGCAGTAAATATCACATTTTTCAACATAGATATCTGTGGCTTATAGTCCAGTGCGGCTTGTATTTCTTTTCTTTTTTCTTCTTTTTTTTTAAATTGAGCAGGTGCGGCTTATAGTCCAGAAAATACGGTAATTGGATTTTAAAAAAGTGGGAGGGGTTAAAATCCCAAAACAACAGGTTGCTGGAGGTTTATCATTATTACTGCCAGGTGTAGACTAGCACCTGTCCAGAGACACACTCAAATATTCCAAACATACTTGAGCCCCCCCACCCAGGAGAAACTCCCCCTGGCTCAGATGTGATGTGATCCCCAGCTCATGGCGAGGGGAATAGGAAAAAATAAATTTGCCAATATTTTTGCGATAATTTGCTTGGTGATACTTGTCTCAATTTAAAATGTTGACATGGCGATGATTAATTCACTTTTTATGAGTGTGAGTGTGGGGTGCACGGTGGTGCAGTGGTTAGCACTCTTGCCTTGCAGTAATTCAAGTCTGGGGACGTTTATTTTGTCAAAGATTCATCTTTGCGTGACAGGCGTATTAGATATGGTACACGTGAGTTTTTGAGTGTGGCGGGGGTGAAATCTTTTTGTTCAAAGGCACAGTGAGGCAAAATAGATTCCTAAAACAAAAAGGATCAAGCAGTCAGTGACAGCTGGCAATAATTATGAAAAAATTAATTGACATTGGCACTAAAACAAGTACAAACATTCTTTCTTTTTCAGTTCTCCTGCAATGATAATTAAAATGTTTTTGTTGCTTATAGCATCACAAGACACTTCTTGAAATGCCTTTTTCAAGTCTTGCATTATTCCAAGGTTTTAGACTTTACTTTACTTACTAATTTAAAGCAATATATAGTGCATTATAAATAAGGAGACGTTATCAGGCTACAGCCAGAAGCTGAATATGGTTTAAGATCTACACAATTTCTAAAGCAGTTCTATAACACAGCACAAATTACTACACCAAGACACACAATTTTCTTTTTATAGAAATATTGTTAAAAATTTCATCCACATTTTAATAGCTTCTACTAATGCAGGGAGTCAAAAAAAAAAATCAGGGTCTCTGAGGACTATTTCGGTCACAATAACCAATGGCTTTTAAAGTTTAAAACATTAATAAATTTAGTTCTTAAAAGCAAATGTCTGGTTATTTGCTAAATTAAGAAAACATTTTTTTGTTTTTATCAAAATGGTTTTCTTTTTAAAGGAATCTCTAAAAAAAACTCAAAATTTTAAAGTGTTTTATAATATTGAATTTTATGTATTATAATTTAATATTTTCGGGGAACAAAACCCAATTAAAAAACAAGTTAAAGGTGACGTGTTTTAAAACTAATTGGCGTTCTAATTGCAGTAAGATGATGGTTTGGCACATGGAAACAAAATGCATAAAGTTAACCCTCCTCTTGGTGGAATTCAAAAGCTTTGGAACTTAGCCAACCTTTACCCTTTAAATCCTCACTTCTCCTCCACTGTTTCACCTGATGCACAAGAGATGCTTGCATGGTAAGGCTTGCTTGTTGGTAAATTTCTAGTGTTATAAATTAAGATAATTTGAATCCTTAATTTTTGGGTACGCATTTAAAAAAAAAAACTTCTATACTATACTCAAGTTTGATTTTTTTTTTCATATTAGGTGTGCTGACTCTTAAAGCTTTAAAAAAATGGGGAGTAAAATCTTACTTCCACTCCTGCTCATATCAGGGCTATGTAAGTATTGAATTTTAGTCAATTTGTGATATTTTTGGTACTTATGTTACTGACTGATGTTTCATTTGCAGGTGAAGTGGCTTCCCAAAATCAAGGTAAGATTTGACCGTTCTTTTATTTTTTAATAACTTGTGACTTTGATGTAGCCATAAAAAATAAGAACAAATTTGAGTATTATACAAAATGTATAACAAAGAAGAGCAGCATCAGTACTTTTGCTCATCGTTCTACAGGTTTTTACAGGTGAACTAAATTTTTGTTAAAAAATTGGAAATAAAAACAACAAGCTACAGATTTCAGTGCAATTGTCAAAGTCTATTTTTTGTTAAAAAATAAAAAATAAGATACCCTTACATAAGGGCGTGGCAATATGCAATTTTTAAATTTCACAATAATTTTTTTCTAATCAGTGGATAATGATATATATTGTGATATAAATTTAAAAAATATATATTTGTCAAATTGAATTATCTGTTTTTCCTATAAAGAAATGTGTAATCCTTAGTTGGTTGTTTAGATATATTTTTTTATTTCCTATCATACTTTAAGCATTACTTATCTACTGAAGGAACATGATGCAACAGTTTTAATTTTACAGATAACCAAATAAAGGCATATATATTACAAAAATGAACTGAAGATCAAAGTAAAAGCTTTCAAGTTTCAAATGAGGACATAAATAAAACCAACCACTACATTACTTAATCAGTTCTATTTAAAAACAAAACATTAATTCTACATCTTAAAGGCCAGAAAAAAGAGTTGAAAATTAAGAAGAAGAATATTAATCAGCTTACTTTGTCTTCTTAAGTTATTTGAAAATACCAGCTCAATTGGTATATAGAATTTTCTGCTAGCCGTAATTTTTTTAACTTTTATTTATTAAGTTAAATCTTTTACCTGAAAAAACAAGATTAAATTAAAGATCAAAAAGTTGTAAAAAGGACTTCTCATTTACACAAAATTAAGCTTTTGGTTTCTGTTGATCATAAGAACAGACTGTATACATAAAGAGGCATACATTTGTTTAAATACTGGTCAGTGTCACTGACATCTTTTTTTTCTTAATTTATCCAATTTCTTGAACTGTATTTTTGTGTGTGTGTGTTTTATACACATATTTCACTAACTAGCACAACTATGCTAGTTAGCATGAGTTTAATCTGCACTGACTTTTGAATATTTCAGGTCATTTTTATCCAATTGCTGGAACTGCAACCACCCGCTCACTTGATGGAAGTTCTCCACTGATTCAATTGCAAAGACCTTTTGTCTACTTTGGAAATACATACAGCATCCTCTATGTACGTAACATTATTAATGAAAAAACCCTTTAAAATAAAGCAATGACTAACCTTTTTTTTTTTTTTTACAAACTACTTTTATCTCCTATTTAGAAAAAATAAAACCACTTGTGTTCATGAAAGAAATTATTGCAAAAATTTGATATTTTTTCCATCTCTAAGTAAACTAAACTGACTAAACTGAAGTTGATGCAAAGAGATTGTTTTCAAATTAACTTTTTTTTTTTTTTAGGTCAACCACAACGGACACTTGACCTTTAATTCATCATATTGGTCATATACACCTCAAAGATTCCCACTCTATGAATCTAGAGACTTAATCGCTCCATTCTGGACAGATATTGACATCAGAAACACTGGATTGGTCCTCTACAACCAATACACCAATGACAGTGTCCTCCAACAAGCTACACAGGACATTAATAGCTACTTCCCAAACCTCAGCTTCAGTGCTGAGTGGGTCTTTGTGGCAACATGGTATGAAGTGGCCTACTTTCCAACTACGGGAACAGTAAGTCAGAAGTATAATAATATATTAGGGATGTCCCGATCCAATCACGTGGTCGGAAATCAGGCCGATCAAGTGTTTGAGGACTCGATCGAAATCAGACTCCTTTGTCCGATCAGGATCGGATATTTCATTTATTCTCATTATGATCAGAGCTTTATATTTCATCTTATCATTCCGGACAAATACTCCACAAGAAGTCTACGTGTCAGGAAAAGATCGCAAAATGTTATCACCAGAAAACACAGCAGAAAACGGCAGCAGCTCACGCAGAAGGCTAACGTAAACAAAGCTAGCTAGAAAGCTAACTTCCGGAACAATAACTCTTTTAAAAACGCTTTAAACTGACAGCAAGTGTCTCTATTGGTTTGTCATAACTCAAACAACAACCTCTAAAGGTATTCCAACAAGAAAAAGTTTTTGTTTCTTTTTAATGTGAAGCTCTTTGTGCTTCAGGCAGATGGCTACACAGCAGCTGCTAACTGCTACATGCTAGCACAGTGATTTAACTCCTTAGGACCCGGGCTGTCCTTTGATACGCCTGTTTTATTTATCTGACAGAGAAATTTAAGAAAATTAACTACTGTGGTAATAAAACCAAAAAGTGATGTCTCAAGAAGCACACAATCTTAAAATAAATAAATAAATTAAACTAATACATTAAAACTCAGCCTTCCTGGGAAAGTCTATGCCAGAGTACTGGAGAGGAGAGTCCGTCCGATAGTCGACCTGAGATCCAGGAACAACAGTGCGGTTTCCGTCCTGGTCGTGGAACAGTGGACCAGCTCTACACCCTCTTCAGGGTGCTGGAGGGTTCGTGGGAGTTCGCTCATCCAGTCTATATGTGTTTTGTGGATTTGGAGAAGCCTTTCGACCGCGTGCCCCATGGTGTCCTGTGGAGGGTGCTCTGGGAGTATGGGGTCCAGTGTAGGTAGCAGATGTGCTCGGCCTGTCGGATCGGCTCGGGGGCTTGCGCATAGTTGACGTGTAAGATTGTGATTGATCCGGACTATTAGACCACTGTCACGTGACAAGGGGAATGACACACTTCCGCCATAACAATGCACGGATTCTTCCCGAGTAAAAAACCGAGGAGGTCCGAACAAATACGTTAAGAATCACAAAAGGAGAAGGAATATTTGCAATCAGCCGCAAAAACGTTGACAACGAAATAATCCGATCGAGAGGAATCATCACAGGATAATGATCGTTATTTTAACAGAGAGAGATCAGGCTGGGAAGCATGAAGTCCGAGCTAAAGTGGGTGCTAGCGAGTAGCATGCTAGCTTGTGGTTGGTCGCACATTAAAAAAAAGAAAGTAGTTATTCAAACGTATTTTTTTCTAAATACATCCTGCCAGTGTTGAACTTCTTTCTGGTCGCACGGACCGGATGAAGTCCCGCCAGAGTATGCAGCTCACGTTCTGCTCCGTTACAGTTGTGTGACGTCATCACTAGTCGCAAGCCCCCGAGCCAATCTGACAGGCCGAGCACATCTGCTACCTACACCGGGGAGCCTTACTCAGGGCTGTTCGGTCTCTGTATGACCGGAGCAGGAGCTTGGTTCGCATGGCCGGCAGTAAGTCAGACCTGTTTCCGGTGCATGTTGGACTCCGGCAGGGCCACTCTTTATCACCTGTTCTGTTCATAGTTTTTATGTACAGAATTTCTAGGCGCAGCCAGGGGCCGGAGGGGGTCTGGTTTGGGGACCACAGGATTTAATCTCTGCTCTTTGCAGATGATGTTGTTCTGTTGGCTCCATCAAACCAGGACCTCCAGCATGTATTGGAGCGGTTTGCAGCCAAGTGTGAAGCGACTGGGATGAGGGTCAGCACCGCTATGTCTGAGGCCATGGTTCTCGACCGGAGAAAGGTAGTTTGTCTTCTCTCCCTGGGTGGAGTGCTCCTGCCTCAGGTGGAGGAGTTTAAATATCTTAGGGTCTTGTTCACGAGTGAGAAAAGATCGAAGCGTGAGATCGGCAGGCAGATTGGAGCTGCGTCCGCTATTATGCGGTCGCTGTACCGGTCCGTTGTGGTGAAAAGAGAGCTGAGCCAGAAAGCAAAGCTCTCGATTTACCGGTCGATCTTCGTTCCAGTACTCACCTATGGTCATGAAATCTGGGTCGTGACCGAAAGAACATGATCCCGACTACAAGCGGCTGAAATGAGTTTTCTCCGGAGGGTGGCTGGGCGCTCCCTTAGAGATAGGGTGAGGAGCTCGGTCACCCGGAGAGAGCTCGGAGTAGAGCCGCTTCTCCTCCGCATCTAGAGGAACCAGTTGAGATGGCTTGGGCATCTGGTCCGGATGCCTCCTGGACGCCACCCTGGACAGGTGTTCCGGGCATGTCCCACTGGGCGGAGGCCCCAGGGAAGAACCAGGACACGCTGGAGAGACTATGTCACTCTGCTGGCCTGGGAACGCCTCAGGGTCCCCCCAGAGGAGTTGGAGGAAGTGGCTGGGGAGAGGGAAGTCTGGACATCTTTGCTTAGACTGCTTCTCCCGCGACCCGGTCCCGGATAAGCGGAAGAAGATGGCATTAAAACTAATAATCATATCAGCTATTCATGAACACTCATCAATTTTTATGCTTAAACAAAGTCATAATTTTTTAAAGAATTTTAAATGACGACAGGAATCACATTTGGTCAAAAATGTTTAATAGTTCTTGAAATGTTAAAGCTAAAGTCACTAAACTTTCTCACATTACTATCACTTATATAACAAGAAAACAGTATTTTTTTTCCTAGTTTATATTTGCTGTATTTTTGCTTTTTTATTAAAGCTACTTCACAGTGTGAGGTGTTATATTTAAGTTTTTAATGATAAAAGACGGTTATTGAAATATAAATAAGGGACAAAATTAATCTGTTTCTTCAATTCAATCATGTTTTAAATGTCTTATAAAAGTATCGGATCGGGACTCGGTATCGGCAGATACACAAAATCAAATGACTCGGAATCGGATCGGGCCCAAAAAAACCTGATCGGGACATCCTTATGATATATGGTATTACAATATGTTATTCTGATTAGTATTTATTTCAATTTAATACCACACCATGTAATGTCATATCATCTCACGACACATATTAAATAATCTCCTAAAAGTTGATTCAATACTTAAGGAACAGTTACATCTAAAAAGAAGAACTTCCAACTTAGGGTAAATTGTTATGACAAAGATTTTTAAAATTACACTTAAGGATAAAATGATTGTGGGAATGAATTTCCAGAATGGATTAAAACATTTGTGACATTTTACAGAAAGCAACTTTCCAAGCTGTGTTCATTTCTGGAGGTGCAAAATCATTTATTCTCTTCAACTATGGTTCGCTTGCCCCAACAGTTTGGAATGTTCAGGTTTGACTCATTACTTTCAGTGTAAATTTTTATTTTTGTATATAAACACATCTATTCATGAACATTTTTTAATCTACAGGCTGGCTATGACACCATAAACTCTGTTCACCATTTCACCATTCCTGGATCTTTCTCAAGTTCTGCAACAGGCGTCAACTCCACTTTTACTCTGGGCAGCAACGTCAATGTAACGGGTCGCTGGGCCTTCCGAGTAGACAGTGGAGCAAGTGGCTGCCAGTTTAATGGTAAATTATTTTGTAAAGAAAATGTTTTTTTCTTTTCTTTACCATTTAACAAGGGTTGTCAAATTCCAGGCCTCAAGGGCCGGTCTCCAGCTGGTTTTCTAGAAATTGTGTCTCATCTGCTTCTGATTACCTGGAGCAGGTATGTTTAGCAAATAAGGAGTTTCAACAGCATGTTGGTTGGAAAACATGAAGGACACCAGCCCTCAAGGCCTGGATTCTGACACCCCTGCTCGAAGACCGACTGGAGCTTTAGGTGTAGTGGGATGCCACTCCCTTTTCCAGTGTTCCCCTGCTGCTTATGCTTGTTGTTGGAATAACAGCTATGAGGGTGTCATTGTTTGACATATATTTCTCACTATTTTGCTTACATGTTTTAATCACTATCTAAAATTGTGGATTTAAATTAAATGTTCACTGTTCTATACTATACTACAACACTACTATACCTGATCTATTTAAAATGGCTCCTTGTTGAAACAAATCTTTAATTGTACCCTAGGTGAACCTGTGCAGCTGGGTGATTCTTTTTGGAGCGACTCCACCTGTGCACAGAAGTGCACGTGCACCACAACTGGCCTTCAGTGCTTTGACCAACCATGCTCTTTCTCCCAAGTCTGCATGCCATATTCCTTTCAGTTCTCCTGCCAGACAGTGGAGAAACGCACCTGTACCATCAGTGGAGATCCACATTACTACACCTTTGATAATACAGTGTTTCACTTCCAAGGCACCTGCACCTATGTTCTCTCAGAGCAGTGTCAGTATGGGCTGCCTTATTACAGAATAGAGGGCAAGAACGAGCACAGAGGCAGCATACATGTGTCATGGACACGTCTAGTCAAGGTTTTTGTCTACAATGAAACCATTGAGCTTGTGAAAGGAAACCCAGGAAGGGCAAAGGTTAGTGAGGTTATTTGTATCATTTTTGTTTTGTTTTGTGAACATATTAAACTTTATTGTTTGTCTCTGACCTCACAGGTTGATGGAAGCTTTACAGCAACTCCTTTTTCCATGAATCAAGGCCGTGTCCAGGTCTATCAATCAGGTTTTTCTGTGGTTGTCAGCACAGACTTTGGCTTAACCGTATCTTATGACACATATTCACATGTTGGAATCAGTCTGCCCTACACTTACCAGAATGCAACATGTGGACTGTGTGGAAACTTCAACAACCAGCCTGGAGATGATTTCCGAACTCGTGAAGGCGAGATTGTCAGCTCTGATGTAGTTTTTGCCAACAGTTGGCAAGTATTTGGTGAAGATGAACCTGGTTGTGAGGCACCGTGTGAAGGTCTGGAATGTGCTGGCTGCAATGCAGCTCAGACTGCTTTATACAGCAACAATGAACACTGTGGAATCCTTCAGAACAGCTCTGGACCGTTTGCACCATGCCACCAAAAACTTCCCCCACAAAACTTTGTGGACAGTTGTGTTTATGATCTCTGTGTTGGTGGAGGATATCAACCCATTCTGTGTCAAGCATTAAATGTATACTCAAGTCAGTGTCAACAAAATGGCAACCAGCCTGAAAGTTGGAGAAGACCTGGATTCTGTGGTATGTTTTCTGGTCATTGAACATATGTTAGAGTATTTTTTGGCTTTTTAAATCAAATGGCTGAAACGTGTTATGTATATTTTTCAACCTAGAAATCCCCTGCCCAGCCAATAGCCACTTTGAGTCTCAAGCAAGTGGATGTCCATCCACCTGTGTTAATCCTAACTCCACCCAAAATTGCCCCCTTCCTGTTCAGGAGAGCTGTGTTTGTGATCCCGGCTACGTCCTCAGTGCTGGAGAATGTGTTCCTCATGCTGAGTGTGGCTGCAGCTTTGAGGGTTTCTATTATCAATCAGGAGAGACTGTTATATTGGATGGAGACTGTGGGAGGCGCTGCAGCTGCACTGCTGGCTCAATGACATGCAGCCCCTACAGCTGTGGCCCACATGAAACCTGCAGTGTGGAAGATGGAGAAAGAGGATGCAGACCTAATGGATACGCCACATGCTGGATCAGGGGGGCAGGGTCCTATCAAACATTTGATGGACTGACATACCAATATCCTGGAGCATGCAGACTAATCATTGCTAAAGAAATGGGATTGTCTGGTCACCCACACTTCAATGTGTCAACAGAAAAAGTACCAAAAGGCCAGGATGGATTTTCAAATTATTTAAACATTGAGGTTCAGGCAACAAAAGTCACCATTGAAATGGACAGCAGCAACAGAGTCTGGGTAAATGACTAAAATATATTTCAACATTCAAAATTTTTTTTTTTATCTATAACATGCTGTGAAAAAAAAGATGTCAAAACAATTTTTAACTTTCTGAACATGTTATCCAATTATATATATAAAAAGGAAGACAATTTTGTATAATATATTCTTTATTCATAAACTTCTTGGAATATAACCCGATTTAGGTATTTTATAAATGTTTAAAATAAAAGGGACCTTGATTCAAAATACGTTTTTTATACCTTTTGAATACTGGATTTGTTTAAATGTCCTGCAGGTTGATGGTCAGCTGATCGTACTGCCCTTCAGTTCTGGATCCAACCACATCCGCATCTTCCACAGCAACACTCACAGCATCATCCTTCGCACATCTTTTGGTTTGACTGTACAAACGGTGTGGCCTCACTTTGTGCGTGTCACTGCACCTGTGGTCTACAGCAGCTCACTTGGTGGACTCTGTGGAAACTACAACGATGAACCCAACGATGACTTTCAAACACCAAATGGAACCCTGGTCCACAGTTCTCAAGTGTTTGGGGACAGCTGGCGAGAAGGCTCCCTGGCATCTCACTGTGTGGAGAACTCAAATAGCAACTCCATGACTAATTACAATACCAGTGACTACTGTGGCCTTCTGAGATCACCACATGGTCCATTTACATCCTGCTGGGCTGTGGTAGAGCCATTACAGCAAGTGGACGTGTGTGTGGACATCCTCCGTAGATCTGAAGATCCTGAATCAACTCTGTGTGAGGTTCTGCGAGATTATGCTCTGATGTGTCAACAACAGGGGGTTTCTCTGGGAGAGTGGAGGAATAGAACTGGTTGTGGTAAGCACAGTCCTGATCATTTTTTGGAGGTAAGCTTCAACTGGACTATTTCTGAATCTGTTTTCTCATTCTGCAGCATTAACTTGCCCTTCAAACAGCCACTATGAACTCTGTGGGACATCCTGTCCCTCCGCCTGCCCCAGCCTCTCCTTCCCCTTCAGCTGTGACTCTCAATGTCAGGATGGGTGTCAGTGTAACGACGGCTTAGTCCTCAATGGAAACCAGTGTGTGCCACCAACATCCTGTGGATGCTATCATCAAGGGCGCTATTGGCAAAGTGGTCAGCAGTTTTGGGATGGAGAAGAGTGTCAGAGTTTGTGCAGCTGTAATGGAGTGACGGGTGTGGTCAATTGTGAGCCGCACTCTTGTGGTCCTGAGGAGGCGTGTCGAGTGGTAGATGGCGAGTTTGGTTGTCATCCCAACCCCAGTGGTACTTGTTCTGCCTCTGGAGACCCTCACTACTTGACTTTTGATGGGAAGACCTACGATTTCCAAGGAACATGTCGCTATGTTCTAGCAGAGGTTTGCAACTCATCCAGCGGGCTCCATCAGTTTTCTGTGGAGGCAAAGAACGAGCCGTGGAATGGGCTTCCTGTGTCCATCACAGCTGAGGTCGCTGTTTCTGTGTGGGGCTATAAAGTGTGGATGTTCAGCAATAACAGGGTAGAGGTAAGTACCCTTTTAAACAATCTATAACTTTCGTATAAGCCTTTCAACTTGTAAGACGTGTCTAACACTACACTTACGCGCTTCAAAGAAATGTTGAGTCCTTTCAGTTAGAAAAAACAAAACTAAATCAGGGTCAATGTTTTTTCTATTTCATTAAACTTTTTCAAGTTTTTAAAATTTAACATAGGTGTAAATAAANACACAAAATCAGGGTCAATGTTTTATATATTTCTTTGAACTTTTTAACTTTTTAAAATTCAACAATGATGTGAATAAAGAGCAATGGTATTAACCTACACCAATAAAAGAAAAAAACTAATTTTCCTTTTACTTTGACATAGGTTAATGGAGTCACAAGAAATCTTCCGTTTGTCTTGAATGGAAGCATATCTGTGTTTGCAAGTGGATATCGGACATTTGTTAGTACGAGTTTTGGTCTAAGCGTCACGTATGATGGATGGAGCACTGTGTCCATTTCTGTACCTCCAGCCTACAGGTAATTTTAAAACTACCTGCAGTTCTTCATGTATGATAAAAGTTAGTGTAAAGTTTGTTGAAATCCCAACCAGGACCTTGAGTAACACTGGTTTTGGTCGTGAATTCCACCCTTTTTTTCAGAGGGAACATGTGTGGACTTTGTGGTAATTTCAATGGCAATCCAAATGATGACTTCCACACCCCAGATGGAGCAGCAGTTTCCTCACCAGATGCTTTTGGGGCATCCTGGAAAGCACCAGGCAACTACACCTGCAGTGATGGCTGTGGCTCCTCTTGTCCACGATGCACTAACGATCAAGCCGCCAGAGCTCAGTGTGAGGTGCTTCAGGCAGCTGACGGCCCTTTCAGCTTCTGTCACGAGCAAGTGGATCCAGCACCGTTTTTCAGCGACTGCGTGTTTGATGTTTGCGTGGGTGGAAATGCAAGAAACGATCTACTATGCAGGGCAATTGAGACATATGTGAGTGCATGTCAGTCTGCTAACGTCCGGATCTATCCTTGGAGACAAAACACCACCTGCAGTGAGTCACACTCTGAGGACTATTTTATAGGACATATTCTTCAATAATGCTTCTTGAAATGTTACGTATCTCAACTGAAAATGTATTTGTATTTTCCTTTTAAGGAGTTACCTGTCCAACTAACAGTCACTATGAGTTGTGTGGAACTGACTGTGGCCACACCTGTGCCAGCAGCACTGATGCCACCTGTGAGCATGTTTGCTCTGAGGGATGTTTCTGTGATGAGGGCTTTGTGAGAAGTGGTACAACCTGTGTTCCTGTGGAGAGCTGTGGGTGTCAGTATGAAGGCTTTTACTACAGTGTAAGTGATTTATTGATCTCCTTTGTTTGGACTGATTTATGGGTTTTACAAAACAGGAAAACTTGTCAAATATTCATTTTTTAAATTATTTTTAATCTGTGACAAGCTATGAAGTGATTTAACTGGTTGTGTGACTTCACAAGAAGGAATCTCTTTCCAAGTAATGATGCTTTTGTTTGAGACCAAACTACTTAACCACAGGCTTAAACTGTTACTACTTTCCTGCCCTTCCTTTAGACATACTTTTAGTGAGAACATTGTGCTATTTTCCTCTTCTTCCTCTCTATGAACCCTTTTTTTCAGAACTCTCTTTTCCATCTTTAAAATCCTGTTTCTACCTCTTGCATTCTATAACAAACGTTCTATCAGCTTTCTGTTTGTCTTTTTCCTGTTCTGTCTGACCCACACTTGTCTTGACAGATCTTCTCTGTAACTGAATTTCCTGCTTTTTATTTGTCAATTATTTGCTCATTACAGAATATTACATTCAAATATTTATTGCATTCCATTGATCATTTGTATTGACATTTATTAAACATACAGTTTAAACAGCAAAGCTTTTTTGAAATGACTTTAACTGATGATAAAAAACATCTTAACCTAATTAATTTTGGCCTGGTTTAATATTTCCTGCTTTTTTTGTGCAGCAACTTCTAAAAAACTTTAGGTGTGGGTTGGCATTTGTGCAACTATTCCTCGAATTCAATTAATGTGTTTGTTTGAACCTGAACTACAGGTTGGAGAGTCTTTCTGGAAAGATGGTTGCTCTGAGCGATGTGAATGCTTTCCCTCCGATGTCATGCGCTGTGCTGCTGCAACCTGCACTGCTGCACAAGAGTGCACTATCAAGAACGGCCACCTGGGCTGTTATGATGATGGACTTACAACCACATTGGCTCCACCAGTTACAAGTATGTTAACTCTTTTTACAGATCTTGTAAATTATTTTTATTATTGTTATTGGTTTTATTAATGGTAAATGCAAACAGCTGCCCAAAGTATGCTTTTATAATTGGATGCATATTTTAACAATAATTTGAATTTTAAAAAAAAGAGTATTTTGAAATCTTACAACCAAAATTTTCAAAAACTTGCAGTTGAACTGATAATGTAAAAGTCATAGTTTCCTTGTTTATACAAACATGACAATAAAATTAAAAATAAAGTTTGTCACAGCATATCATTGCACAAGGACAAAAGGTGGAGAGTCAGGTCACTTTGTCTGAATATAGGAGCTAAAAAAAGTAATTTGTGTTAATTTATTGTCTCATGTCTTTACTTTGATTCTTTCATAGATAATTTACCAATTCCATGTAAGTATTCTCTTTACAAGGAAACATTTTATTGTCGTGTTTTTTTCTAATAAACATTATACTGTTAATAATAACAAAGTTTGTCCATAAAAACAAACATATTTTGCAGTATATGGTTTATCTTTAAACTAAACTGTCTTCTTTTTAAACTTTCAGCATCAACACAACCCCCAGTTACAAGTAAGCTCTTCTGTTTGATATATTTACTAATTATACAGTACAATATTTTAACAATTCTTTATAAGATATCAATTAATTCAAGTGAAATTCACTAGTGTTTTTGTAAAATCTTGACTCATCTACTTTGGTTTGTTTACAGCCACACTGGCTCCACCAGTTACAAGTAAGAATACAATTTTCTGTTGATATACAGTAGCTAAACCTTTAATTTGTTCCCTTTTTAAAACTATTTTTTCTGAATTGTTTATTTACAGGCACATTGCCCCCTCCAGTTATAAGTAAGTTCTTAATCTCAGCTATGGGGTCCCAAATGTAAAGACTCACCTCATGAAAATTATGTGACAATTTTACTGTATTTAGACATTTAATTTCCATTTGCTACAATTATATCACAGTTTGTCAGTTTCTATCACAACTAAAAACACTATCTGTGACTTGCACAAGTGTTGAATCTCAATGATAAATAAAAGTCTAAATATGAATTTTAAATGTAAAAATTAATTTTGAGTCTAANTCTGTGATGAGGGCTTTGTGAGAAGTGGTACAACCTGTGTTCCTGTGGAGAGCTGTGGGTGTCAGTATGAAGGCTTCTACTATAATGTAAGTCACTTGTTAAACCAACTGAATTATTATCTTTATTTTACCATAAAATTTTACTTTGTATCCAAACGTTGGCTTTTTGAATGTGTATTTTAGTTTCTTTCAAACTCTGATAATTAAATTACTTTTTTTCTATGCTGGAAAAATGTAAGTAATCCTTTATGGTAACAAATAATAACAAATGTTAAAAATTTTGCTGTTGGCAAGCTGTAACTTAATAGATACCAACAACTTGGTAAAATGAAACTATTGATCTGCTTTCAAATTTCTGACACAAACTGAACTTGTTATGTAAGCCACAACAGAAAAACTGTGTTTATTTTGCCATCCTTTGTAAATGTATGCCACACCTTTTTAAAACCTGTTCCACAGGTTGGAGAGTCCTTCTGGAAAGATGGCTGCACTGAGCTCTGTGGATGCTTTGCCTCTGGCGTGCAGTGTGTTGCTGCATCCTGTGCTCCTGCACAACAGTGCACCATAAAGGAAGGCCAGCTGGGCTGCTATGATGCCATGTCCACCTGCACTGTGTGGGGAGACCCACATTACATCACCTTTGATGGGGCCCTGGCTCATTTCCAGGGAACGTGCTCTTATATTATTACTGAGACTGGAAGCCATGGCAACAATGACACCCGGTTTGAGGTTGTAGCCACCAACAATCACCGTGGCAACAACTATGTGTCATTTGTATCATCAGTAGATATAAATTTTTCCAAAAATTCAGAGAGTGTGAATGTGAGGATTGGACCAAACAGAAGAGTAAAGGTAAACCCAACTCTCAGAACTAACTTCTTTGTTCTTCTTTCTCACGTCATATTTAACTTTTGAATTCTCCTCTTTCAGGTAAATGGAGCTGAAGCGTCTCTTCCAACAACTGCAGGAGCTTTAGCTCAAGTGTCAGCACAGGATGGTTTTGTAGTCTTTGATGCAGCTGACCTTATCGTCCAGTTCGATGGCCAGAGTACTCTATTGGTCCGAATGAGTAAGCACTATCAGAACAAAGTCGGTGGGATGTGTGGGAACTTCAATGGAGATCCTTCAGATGATAAAGTGAAACCGAGTGGCGTACTCGCCCAAAATGACAGTGAGTTTGGACAAAGCTGGAAGTCACAGACCAGCCAGCCAGGGTGAGCTTCTAAACACAAGTATCATACCTTCATGCAGTGTTTTGTCCACGCTGTATCAAACTATACATCTGTATTGTTGTTTTCAGATGTGGATCCACTGATGAGAGAAATGGAGATGGACACTGTCGTTTTTCACAGGAATACTCTGAACTCTGCAGCATCATCACCAACACCAGCGGTCCATTCAGTGCCTGCCATCTGCACTCTGACCCACAGCCGTTTTTCTCTTCCTGTGTCTATGATCTCTGTCTCTACTCTCCAGCCAATGGCATGCTGTGTTCTGCAGTTTCAGCCTATGAGAAAACCTGCACTGTTTTAGGGTTGAGCATCCCGGAATGGCGCCCTGCTTTGCACTGTGGTATGGCTCCATAATTTGATATGTCCTTATACCATATCCAGATCTCATAAATAGCACCTATCTGTGTTTCCAGCCTTGTCAGATCCCTGTGAGGAGCTGGACTGCGCTGAACATGAATGGTGTGGAAAGAAAAATGGGGAGTATGGCTGCTTCTGTGATGAGCACCATCATAGACCAAACAATGAGAGCTACGGTAAGGTCAATGATTTTTATTATTGATAAGGGGAGACTACTTAATATAAATATTTGACATTTTTAGCACTATTGTTCCATCAATACATTGCCTAAACATTTGTCATGTAGTATTATCAGCAGACAACCCAGTGGGAAAAT
This sequence comes from Oryzias melastigma, assembly GCF_002922805.2. Taxonomy (NCBI): domain Eukaryota; kingdom Metazoa; phylum Chordata; class Actinopteri; order Beloniformes; family Adrianichthyidae; genus Oryzias; species Oryzias melastigma. Next base: position 26,308 of record NW_023417025.1, on the reverse strand, counting down.
GTTCAGGTCATGCTGTTAACAGGCCACCAGGTGGCCTCCCTGAGGTAATGCTGAGCAGCTTTCTGTGATGATAGCACCATGTGTCAAATGAAAAAAAAAAAAAAAAAATCTAGAGATAACACATCTTAGAGTCAGGGTACTTTATGGCATCTAAAAGTATAAAAAACAGAAATGTATAGACTTAATGAACTTTATTAATGTATGCCAATATATTTTGTTTTATTTATTCAGTTTCTTTTTGTCGTTGAAGTGTTTAAGTTTTCTTTGGAATGTTTTCTCAAGAAAACAAAAGCATCTCAGCCGATGAGGCAAGACTGTGGAATGTGCTGTTGTTTTAATGTATTTGCCCAGGAATGCCATGAGAACACTTGTGTGTGATGCTTTAGAAGACATTTTGTTAAGTATTAGTGATGTCAGCGAAAAAAATATTTTCACAAAAACCCATAGATGGCTTTAGAACAAAGAAGTGCTAAAATGGTTTCTTTTTATGTCTTTGGTTTTCAATAGACTCGTCCATCACCTGTGAAAGCAGTTCAGGCACTATGTCTGTGTCGCGGTGTCAGCTGTTTGAGGCCGGCTTCCACTCCAATGCTCTTCATCTTAAAGATAGGTCCTGCAATGGAACTCTTCAGAATGGAAGACTTGTTTTCNGATGTGGGCATCAACCCTGTGGAAAGGTGACATTATCTTCTGCTGTACTTGTTTTCTTTGCTCATTGGATAGATTTGTTATTAATGTTTAAAAAAACCCCTTTTTCTATGGGGTATCTCCCTGGGTTGAGCATGTCAGTGGTTTAAAATCCCAAACCTCCCGCTATGCAAATAATCTTCCTGTGTTAAAAGTATCGGCTATGTGCTTTTTAACAACTTGAATTTTAATTATGTGAAACATAAGGAAAGATGTATGTCTTTCCAAAAAACAGACCATCATTTTTCACTTATCAAGCTAAAGATCTTTGCTATCTCTTTTACAGTATCATGAAGAAGAAGCTTCCAGCTGGCAGTGGATCTTATCACATCAGGATGACCTCCTATACAGATCCAGACTTTCGCTTTCCTTTTACCAATGAAACAGACATTGAAGTAGACGAGATGCTTTATGTGAAGGTTAAGACTGAAGGTGTGGATCAGCACCAACTTGCCACCATTCTAGATTCATGTTGGGCGACACCAATCAACACTGAAGACTACCCTATCCGCTGGGATCTCATAATTAATGAGTAAGATCTCTTTTATGTTAGTTCCTCACATCTAATCTTCATTTCTCTTAACCCTTAGCTCACATCATAACTTTTTCATCTAACAGATGTCCCAATCCAGAAGATGGTACTGTTGAGCTGATTCAGAGTGGCGTCTCCACAGTGGCTCAATTCTCCTTCAGGATGTTCACCTTTAAAAACTTTTCATCCATTTTTGTTCACTGCAATGTCCACTTGTGTCTTCTGAATAGCAGCGATTGCACTCCTGTAAGTAAAACTAGCTAAAATTATACAATGTGTAAAGCAATGAAAGTCCTAAAACTTCTGATTGTTGTTTTGCTGCAGCAATGCGACTCAGATCACAGGCGATTCAAAAGGGATTTGTCTCACTACGACCATCAACCCCTCTCGCTTGGACCTGTCGACATGAAGAAATATGGTACTTAAGCACTAATTTTTAAAATGTTTGAATTGTTGGTAAAATAGATTTTAACGGATCTCTTGTGCCAATATTCTTATTTACAGACAGAAGAATCAAGCCAAGCAGCGCTCCAGGACAGCTGACATCAGTCCTCACTGTGATCGTCACTTTGCTGGCAAGCAAAATTCTAATGCTGTGAAGTTGAAGAAAGGCATTTTTAATTTTTGAAGCCTTTTTGTATTTTTTTCTTTTTGTGTTTATTTTAAGTTTGTTTGATTTAAGGGGTGTAATTTCTTGGTGTTCTCTTTTTATTGTTTAGTCTTAAGTTGAGGATTTTTGGTTGATGTGACTTTTTTTGCTCAATCCTTTATTAATCCTATTGTTTAAAAAACACTTTTTTTCTGTGTGATTTTAAGGGTTTTGGTTTGCTGTATGTAATGCACATGTATGCTATAGTACATGATCAATCAATAAAGCTTTTTTTCTGTATACTATTGGGCCCTCTAGAGTTCCTTGTAATAACTCTTAATGGACTTGATCATCAAAGGTGAGCACGATATTTTTTTGTGCTTTTGACATGATCTTAAACCGAGATGCACAGAGATCAGCTGGTGCTGTCGCCAGCTGATTTGCGCACAAAAGAAAACAACGGCATTACTCACCAGTCAAAAAGGTGAAAGTTATCTTAGCAGCTCAATTTGTGCAAGGCGTTCTGCAGCAAGGGTGTAGCTGTCAAGTCCAGAGTGTCTGTCAAACATCTCCCTGCCATGTATTTATATTGACAGGACGCGGAAGTTGTCAGTGAAATCGCGCTATGAAATCACGTTCTGAAATCTCGCGATACTTCCTGTGAGTGTGTGTGCAATAGTCTAAAGGGACAACTAAACGTGTGGGTTACATTTAGCATGAAATACAACAGGGGTTTATGCTCCATGCGCGAGCTCTCCACCTGCTCCACAAGTGAGAACACAGAGGAGGCAGAGCGGCCGCGAGCGAAAAGGTCCGAGCTGTGTCTGTATTTTTGTAAAGTAGACGCAGACAGCAATCTGTTTTAATTAGAGCTGTCAGGCGATTACAATTTTTAATCGCGATTAATCGCATTTTGTCTGGAGTTAACTCGCGATTAATCTCAAATTTACATGTGGCCTTTTTTTAAGGAAAAAAATGTGTGGTTCGTGGAATTTAGCAGTTCTACATTAATTATGAAAACAAGAATAGTAAAATTAATAGTTTTCATCAGAAATACTTTATTTTGTAACATTGTATTGAGATAAACTTTCTTAACAATAAAAGGCTGTAACATAAAATGCCTAACAAAAGCCCAAGTGCAAGTGAAGGGCATTTTAAATTCAAAACTTCAATCTACGTTCAGTAAAATAAAATAAAAAACATCAAAAATAAATTTTCCATAACATTTTCATGTTCATTTTTTGTCAGGACTAAATCTTTTCCTCCTCTGCTGAACTACAGTAATAAATGAAATAGAGATAGTGAGAGAGAGGCTTTCCCCCCCCGTGTGTGCTTTGCTCCTGTTGTTGCTGCTGTCAGTGTAACTACCGCCCCTCCTCTGCTCAGCGCAACACTCACGGCACAAACACATATTGACCAATCACGTGCGACATGCGGAGAAAAAAAGGGAGTGAGAGAGAAAACACACGGCCTCCGGCTCCCAGCGAGGAGCCGGCTCCCGTCGTTCACTTCAAAGAGCCGGTTCAAAGAGCCGTTCCGTTCGCGACCGACCCATCACTAGTGGTACTGGACGCGAACCGGAGCCGGGTTAGGGTGCAGGAGCTCTCCAGGTCCTAGCGCCGGGCCTGTTTTAGCTCGCAGCTCGGAGGTTGGAGAGCCGCCCGTGATCTAGTGAGAGCAGCCTGTGAGTTAAAGGGGGGACGCCCGCGCGCGCGGTATGGAAAGGCACGTATGAGAAAGTCCGCGATTAATGCGTCAAAAAAATTGTCGGCGTCAAGCACATGTCAGATTAATGCGTTTTTAACGCGACAAATCTGACAACCCTAGTTTTAATGTAACATAACATGGATTGTGAGGGCGGTAACAGCAGTAACCTGAACACACCAGATTCTAGCGCAGTCGTGCGCAGCGTCTGACCGTCCAAATGAGACGTCTAGCGGCGTTATTGATCCAACAGGTGTGTATGGTAGTGGTACACACATGGAGCAAGTGATTAAAGTGTTGGTTATGACAGGAAATTTTAATAAAAGGAGGGGGAATTGAATACCAAATGGCAGCACTTTAAAAAACAATGACCATATACATTAACAGGCTGAACGTTCATAGGTTGCCTCAATGTGTTATTGTTGTTTCCTCAACAATAACACATCGTCTAATATAAAGTGTACAATTAAAGTGAAGTTGAATTCTAACGAATGTGAATTTTTTATTTCCACATTTATTACTCTTTGAAGTGAGACCATTTGATTTACTCTTCATTTTGGTTCTTAACTAGAGCTTTGTTTATTACCTTATTTGTTAATTACCTTAAAATTTATGTAATTATGGTAAACACATGTTAGTATTTTTGATAATTTTATTTTAATGTTGGAAAGGGCGTAAAATTGACATATTGTGTTTTAAATTATTCTTAAAAAAGATTTAGAAGAAAATAAAAAGATACATTTGTGTTTTAAAATTACTATATCATAAATTACAGTGGTAACATTGATTATTGCAAGGTTTACCATATTGCAATACTGCTGGTATCGTGAGCCGTGTATCGTGAATCACATTGTATCGTGACTCTGAAATTCTCAGCCCTAATACTGACACAATATAACGTTTTCACTGATGGATACCCAGATATTAGGCTGACATTCACATTCTCATTAAGCTTTTATTTTCCCAAGTTTCATGTCAGAGAACCGTCTCCATTCTGAAGTTCATTAAAAACAGGCTGGCGCATGCTCAGTCAGGACCACTTGGAGGCATTTATGCTCATGTCAACAGAAATATAAAATATCATGTCCATTGACTGTGACAAAGTAACAAATAAGGTTGCAGAAACTGGTTCACTTCTTATGTGGTGACTTATGCTGTAGATTCTGGAGTTATTATGAGGATATTTTTTCAAATGTTCAAAAAAAGTTCAATTTTTCCTTAACATTTTCATACAGGGAAATATTTCTGATAAACAACAAGTTTTTATTATAATTATTTATTTGTTATTTATGACAACCACCCACCCCCCAACACCCCACACACGCACATTCTAAATGCTTGCCTAATTTTTCATGTGGCGAAAAATGAAAAATGGGCCGGGCTTGACCATTAAACTCCCGGGCTGAAAAGTTGTCCCACTCCGCCCCTGCCCTCATCTGATCCTCTGGGTCCTGTTTTTTCTGACAGCAAGACCTCAGTGGGTCAGAGTAAATGGCCACATCAGCTCTGTAAATCCTTGAGCTATCTTATGGGGTCCAGATGATCCCACTCTTAATGTAAACATGACTAGGGTAGCCCAAGGGTTAAGACAATCTCCACAGGTGCAAAAACAAGGCTCTGTGGTTTCTCCACATCTCTTCACTTTTTTCACAAATGACTGCAGAAGCTCAACCCTTATGGAGGGAAAATATGCGTAATTCTTGATTTGTAACTCATATATGTTTTGTGCATAAGTAAAAAAATTACAAAAGTTAAAAAAATACTATTTACGCATGAACAAATTAAAATGACAACAGCTTGAAACTTACACACATAAATCTTTAAAAATGTACAAATTACACATGCTCGTATTTTAAGGAGTATCTGTGTGTTGTACTGATTTTACTGATTTGATGATTGTTTGTGTCTGCTCTGTTTCCACCAGAAAAGGAAGTTCCTACCAAAAAATAAAGTAACTTTGACTTCAAAGCTGCAGCTGTGGGTGCTAGAGAATAAGTAACAAATTGAAAGAAAGGGGGATTAATAAATGATCATCTTGAATGGGTTATTTGATGATCCCATGCTTATCATTGATCTCTGCTACTTTGACCCTGATTTAGCTTTGTGGACTTTTAACTGTGCTTTTTTCTTGTCTGAACAAATAAGCATGCTGCAGATGGATCCAGCTCTCTGCCTGTTTGTGATAGTTTGTGTGTTAAATAAATACTAATGTACCGTAGGAAACAACAAATAAATGTAAATATTTTTCCTCAGAGAAATGTATTTATTTCATTTAGGAATAACAGTTGTTTCAAATTGTAAATTTATAAAGCTGTGGAAAAAGAAAATGAGATGAGCAGTGTACAGGAGTTTACCACTATTTCAGAATGGGCGTTGCAGTGTATACCAATACACCATGTAGACATAAGACATAATCAGTAGATAAACATAAACAAGGTCAGAATTCTTCCAAGCTGCAAGTGTGGTTGCTAGAAAATGAGTAACAATTTGAAAGCATAGGGGATTAATAAATGTTCTACATATTATTAGAGGCTTTCATGTTTATTAGAAAACTGAGCCTTATTTCCTCCTTGGTCATGAATTATTAATCTTGCCATTTAAGTTTGAACTCATTTAACCTTTTTTTTTTGGAATTTCTTGTTGTCTAGCAAATCTCACAGATTCAAAACCGCAAAAAGCTCTTTTATATCAGCCTCAGATACTCCATCAGTCAGTGTTGTTTTAATTGAAATGCAGTATACCTGTATTTTCTCGTCAATGATTTGTACTGGAGTAGTAAAGCTTTTTTCTGCTTGAAGCAGTTTTATGAATGCTTTTTATCTAGTCTCACAAGAGTCTTGCTTAGAAGTTAGGGTTGTCGCCAGTGAGGCATTGACTTCTTGGTGCCAGATTTACAAAAAAAAATAAGACGCCTACATAAATTTACAGAAATTTGTTTTAGTTGTTGTCAATTTACCTTTTTTGTGGCTTTGGCCACATAAGACCTCTGTGTCTATTGTGGATCTTTATGTCTGTCAGTCCGATCAGTTTCAGGCATGGTGCTGACAAGGTGTAGCTCTTATTGGACCAAAGCTGGCGCAGGCAGCATCCATCCATCCATCGATACATACGTGTTTTGTAGTAGTTTTGTGTAGATGTTCACTTTGTGTAGTTTTGAATTTTAAAGTGGAGCTGTGGGATGAACTGCCATTTTCTTAAATATTTTCTCCTGCTTTTTGTTAGTTTAGGGAGGTTACTATTAGTCATTGTTTTTCCTTTTATTTTACAGGTAAGATTTCTGTGATTTCTGTGATAACGCCATTTTCCTTCACCTCTTTCAGTTATTGTTTTTCGCCTATATCATTTCTTGTAAATAAATTGATCTGTGTTGGCAGAAGTCTTTTGGTATTTTTGCTATTTAAAATTGGGACAAGTATATTTTTATGTTGTGCTCCTCTAGATCACCATTGATACAGAAAAAGGGCAGTGCACCTTTTTTAATTACTTGATAAAAATAAAAATAATTTGGACAATATTTTCAACTACATGGAAAGCAGATTATTCAAATAAAAGTATTGAAATTCAATGAAGTGAATGCAAACAGTCAACAACCCAGAAGAAACTATGATACAAAAATACATCAAAATGTTTAACAATTAAAAGAAATGTTAGAAATATTAATCATTTGTAACTTCTTAGCCTTAAAATAGAATGATTAAAAACTGTTGAAAAGTAACTAGTCAAAAAACAACTCAAGATTTAGATATAGTGGAAATAGAGTGATGCATGCCGCCTGCATGCATGCACTATGAGATCTGCTGAGATCTCACAATACTAGCTAGAGTGATAAGGCAGCGACTCACCTGGGACCCTTTTTGCTGATACAGAAAAGTTTCAAACAACAATGGAAATATCAATATTTGCCGGCCGGTATTGATCCAATACCAACTTGAGATCGATACTTAATTTTGGATCCACCCGCCCATCACTACCCTCCATCAGTGGTTTGTCACCCCAAACTCGAGTCCTGCACAGTATCATTGATGTTTCCAGCATTGCACTATTTTGGAGTTAGATGTCTGAGGTTTTTCCAGGGATCTCTTGTAGCCAATCTTCCAGTTTAGGGGTTACTACCCGGAGTAATTTGATTACTACAGACATTATTACTGGAGGCACACTTTGGGCACTTAGTACCAATTGAGCATGGTTATAATGCCACAGTGTACCTGAGTATTGTTGCTGACCATATCTATCCCTTTATGACCACAGTGTAACAATCATCTGATGACTACTTCCAGCAGGATAATGGTCCCTGTCATGTGAATCATTTCAGAATGGTTTCTTGAATATGACAATGAGTTCACTGGGCTCAAATGACCTCCATCCTGATAGATCACCTTTGGGATGTGGTGGAACGGGAGATTGGTAACGTGGATATGCAGCCAAAAAATCTGAAGCAACTTCATGATACTATCATGTTAATATGGACAATGCTTTTCACTCCAGCCACTTTTGATTGCTTGCAATTTTTTGCATTGTGAATGTAATTACTGGTCATGACTTTTTCTCTGCGTTTTTTATTTTTTAACTGACGTGGGTAAAAGTTCAGTCTGTCTTATTTGTTTATGCCTTCCTAAATTAATTATATAGAGATGTAAATGGATTTATTGCAGAAAATGTGTCATTGCATCCCAGCAGGCAACTCGGGTCTTCTGAGAGTTTTGCAACTCATTCATTTCATGCTGTTTGAACAAACAGTCCATCAGGTTCACAGGTGGTGACCTGCCCTCACGGGAAAACATCTCTCAGAGACTAAAGTGTGCTGTTCCAGTACACCGTCTTCCTCTGGAGCTACGGTGTCTCTTGCATCTTCAGGTGGAGAGAGAACAGGTGGTTTGGGTGCAACAGTTGTGATGTTTTTGGCTGTCACATATAGAATTAAAAAATAATAATGAACTCATCAGTCTAATGTATAACATTTGTATGTTTAGTGGCAGTTCATTCAAGCTCTTTGAACCTAACATTGGTTCTAAAGGTTTGTGATCTGCCTCTATGTGAAAACCTTTTTCCAATGTGAAACTCTTAAAACCTCCTGGTCCTTGTAAAACTTTAATCGGATTTCTCAGCTTGCTGAACTTTCCTTGATTGTGCATAGTCTTGGATACAGCTGTAACATCATCAACAGTGTCAGTCCTGAGCAGTGTTGATCCAAGGAGTTTTTATTTCTCTTTAAGACATTGAACCTAAAACAGATGCTCTATCATCAGTCTTCTGTCACCACGACAATTTTCATGTCTTTTCTCTTTATAGTTCTGAAGACTCGTATAAAGTCCCCTTTTCTTGCCCCAACTGCACATTGCTTCATGTACTGGCCATTGCTGCATGCTATGTCATCTTGAATCTTGAATTGTGACTGGTGCATAATTATTGTGGGCTCCATGCATGCAGCCTGATTGTTGGACATTTAGAAATAAGACAATTAGACCATAGGATGTTTGGACATTCTACAGTAACTTACAGATCATTTACAGATCATATGTACATTCCTACATTTCTACTGTACAATCGCACATCCCATTTACCAACTTTTTCCCTTGAGGTGGCCATATAAGCCGTGTTTGTTTTTCAACATCAGAGACATAAAATTAGAGAAAATTGTAATTCTAAATTGTAATGCTAAACTCAAAAAATAAACTGAAAAAAACAGTGAGTCATACATATTTCTAAGTTAAAGGGAAAATAAATGAAATGAAAATGAGCACAGGGGAAGTTTTAAAATAAAAGTGCGAAATGTAGTAGAAACTGAAATGGGTTTAACAAAAGATAAAGAGGACTTACGAAGATAATAAACCCCCACAGTTCAAACCAAGGGCGGCTCTAGAACATTTTTGTGGTAGGGTGAGAGGGGTGAAAAATACTTTGGAAGAGCGGCAAATGAGAAAAGCGGAGTTGAAGGCCATTGAAAATGAAAAGAAAGGTTTAAAAATACATATTTCAAACTTTTTTATTGTTGATGTATTATTATTAATGAGTTTTAAAAAACAAGAATTCCCTCTTACCATAGCAAGTAAACTGCACTGATTTTGGCTAAGGCCAAGGTGTGGACAGCCCAGATGGGCCTGGCATATGTAACCAGATCGATTCTGCGTTGTGTTTATGGAGATAAATGACGTGGAAGCACAGCAGAACCCTCGGAGACCACCTCCATTTATTGTGGATCTGACAATTTTCCAGTAAGGAAAGACAGAAATCACTGTGTTAGCTGCCCATATTAGCTCCTCTCCCACCAGACAATAAAACAGGAAGGGGAGAGGGAAAGCTAGCGCCTAATATATAAAGAAGACACCACAGAAGAAGAACAAACTAAGTAGGAGCTACCCAACACTGAAATCAGGAGGAGAAATACACTCAGGTACAACCAATATTTTGTATAATTAAAATAGAAAGATCTCATCTTGTTACACATACACAATATATGGGGCAGGGCTGAAAGTAAGCTGGTATGGTCCGGTACTGCGTACCGGTATAAGATCTGGCGGAGGTACAGAGTACCAGCTGGCAGATTAGCTGTGTGTCTACTCTTTGCTACTTTAATTGGAATTCAAAAGCAGCTATGGCCTGAAATTTCCACCAATCATGTGAACCCGGCATCATTTTATCTAATAACTTAAGAGTCTGTGGTATTTAGTGACTTATAATTGCTAATAATTGTAATATCATTTATGCATGCATCAATGGATTTATATTTCTTTCTCCCCTTACATTAACTGCTAATTCAGTCGCTTCCCTTAACACATTGAGCATATGTGTCTTCCAGGGTATGTTTGATTTGTTGTCTGTGGCTGTGGTGTAAATTGACTTTGTTAGTAAGTTACTTACTTGATGTGTGATCCCTCTAATGACAAAGGTGGACAGTAATTTATGTCTGCCACGGACATGGAGGTTGGTTAGTTTGCAACAGGATAATAAAAAACGATTGCGTTTGATAGTTCTAAATATGGTTTGGTTCAATTAACAACTTGCATCAGACAGATCAATCTAGTTGGATTAATCAATACCCCCTTATCTGAATTTATTGCTATCAAAATATTTATGTTGATTTAATTTGTAATAGTACCAGCAAAAACCATACTCTCCTTTCACCCCTGACATAGGTTCACACACAAATTGGGGGAAAAATGTGTTTTTGCTGTTGGGGCTGCC
>NW_023417025.1:0-15560 GCF_002922805.2 Oryzias melastigma | reverse complement strand
CATAGCTCCACCCCTGTTTCAAACTCAACAAAAGACCAAATTTGATGAAAGAATTTGATTCAAAAATATGCATTGTTAACTTTCTTTACAGAAGCTGATAGTAATAACTGAATACAATAATAATTGTTTTCATGTTAAAGTGTTGTGTTTTTCTATCAGTAGAATGGAAATTGCATTAGATTACATATTCATTAACATTACAGGGCAACACCACAACAGTGCCTGATACTTCCACAACTGGTGTCATTTCTTATGAATTTTGTAAATTGATGCACATTAGATTAATATCTGGCTTTTTAAAATGTCATAAACAATGACATTTTTGGTTAAAAAATGATAATCCATGTAAGGAGCTGGGCACACTCATCTTTCGTGACCTTCAAATAAAGTTTTGGTGTCTGCGTTTTCCACAGAAGTGATACAATCTACTCTCATGCTGACGAACAAAAAAAACTGCTGACACATTGGGGAAACATCGTGCACTTGTTTAATCACAAAAGATTTAATACACACAGACTCACACAAACCCAGGTACACACAGACACTATCTTTCAACCTCTTATCATAGACCCATAATTACTTAAAGAAAAAAAAAATCGGTAAAGGATGTCAGAAATCAGGATCAGCAGAGACTAAATCACTGATCTCAACTTTTGGTTATAATTAGCAGTAATAATTAGTAGTTTAATTTACACCAGGGCATTTCTTAGCACCAGCAAGTTTTTCTCTGAATGAATTATATCTGCTTGTTTAAAATAAATGTTAGCCCCTCCTTACTTAAAATAAAACTGCTGCTAAGCTACTGCTTCCTATATAGCCAGATGTTGTATCTCTTGATTTATTTATTTTTTTTAATAATTAGATTATCTTAGTGGAATGATCTACCAGGAAGTAAACAGGATGTTTTTCTTTCCAGCTTCTTACTGGTTAACCCTGAGTTATTTGAAACTTTGCCCCTCTTCAACGTATAAATTCTTGCTGCATCCCTGCAGCCTCACCTGATGAACAGGCTTGCACGACGAGGCAACATTGTGATGTTTTGTTTGAGCAATTCTAGTTTTTTAAACTAAAACTAATCTTGCCTCTTGTTTTCACTAAAATTAGTAATCTCCACATAGAACTTTGTTAAAGTTATTCTCTGTAATTTTATTTAAACGTCATCTTTTGAATTTGAGCTCAGCCATCTGAGCTCCAAAGGATGGCAGGCAAATCTCTGCAAGCGCTCCTGCTTCTGTTAAGGCTGTGTAAGTATTTCAACAAATCCTTTGACTACTCATGTGTGGTTGATGTCAACTGTCATGATCCTAACATAAGTATCCATGTATTTCTTTTTAAAGGGATTGTGACTCTACAAACTCAAAGTGAGTACATACATGTTCTCTTACTTGTTTATGCTATTAGTTCCTATTAAGTAAAAAAAAATAATCTTGAAAGCCCTTATTTTCATTGGAGATATGACAGTCTAAGATAAGTTCAGACAGGTTTTACTAAAAACACTTTAATTTAAATCTTGATGTAAAATGTGACAAAAAAACAAGTTTTTTGGAATCGAAATGGATGAGTCACTTATTTTGCTTTTAAAAATGTGTGAGGGTGTATTTAGCAATTATAGGTATTGCTGTCATATGGATAATTATTTGTGCAATTTATGGATTTTGATCTGTTTTCATTTAATCCAATTAACCTTTTTTACTAACCTAATATCTGCTGCAAAAAAACTCATTTTGATGTAATTTCATTTAAAGTTGTAACACTGTGCCACTGTTAAAATACAACTAAAACAGTGGCTTTTTGAAGTTTTTAAATTTTTGCTTTATTTAATATCATACATTCAACTGTTGCTTGTAAATCAATGTTTTTTTTAATCTTGGACAATTAAGAAAAAAAATCAAGTCCAGAGTGTTCTATTACAACACATCAAAGAACCAGTAAACACTTTTGAGCAATCCAAAAACCACACAGTTCTTATTTGTACCATAGTACATATTTTGACTTACCCTATTTCACAGTTTTTCACAGCAGCAAGAAAAGTGATAAGTGATTTTATAGAGTCCTTTAACTTCTTTGGTGAATTTGATCATTTTGTAGACAGGGATGAAGCAGAAAAGAAAGAGAAGTAAATATAAGGACATGAGGCACATTAATTTATGTTAACTAACACCTCATTGGGCTTTATTCCTTACATAATACACATTAGTTGAAGAATTATGACATTGTTTTGGGTTAATTTTGTAAGCAACTGCAAAGTTGCACACTGATGATGTCACATTAGTGAAAGGCACATGCGTGACAAACAGGGACACCTCGAGTGGTGTAAAACACATTTTCAGCCGAGTTCAAATACACATTCACGCAAGAAAACAGTTTCACCCTTATTTTACATTTGAGAACATTGCAATAGTTATAGATCATAATTGAGATTAACATGGTGTTTACAAAACAACTTGCTAATTTGTCAGTAATTTTTAATTGCAACTAACATGATAATTTGACATCCAAAATTATAAGAATCAATATCTCTGCAAACTGTGAAAAGAAAGGAAAACTGAAATGATAAGTACAGGGTGTGTCTTTAATGGGGGAATCAGGTTTCTTTTTTTGTTTGTGCATAAACAATACCTTAATACTGAACAGAACTAAAAACCATTCCATTTACTTGATATTTTCAACAGAGCTGATCATGATAGAAGAACTTAGAGACTGTTGCTGGTAATAATTATACATAGAAAAGAAATCGTGTTTAAACTAAAATACTAAGCTTAAAGATTAAAAAAGCAAAAGAGCACAACATTTATTCACCACATGTTTAGTTATAGTGACATTAGTTTCAGTAACTAGATTGGAAGGTTCTTGAAATATAGCTAAGAACAGGAAAGACTCACTCCACTGAAAATCATGGTTTTGTTTTTTTTAAACAAATTCTTGTAGCATTTTCTCATGAGGGAGGACATATACACTGCTCACAAAAATTAAAGGAACACTTTTTCATTCCCATTAAATGGAATGGTGATCCCCTAATTGTCCCCCTTTCTCCTCACCTAGAAAAGGTGGGAACTGGGCTGCCTCCTTCATTTGTGAATTTTAAATTGAACATTTGATTGTGATTGGCTGAAAACAGATGGGCTATTTAATTATCCATTCAAAATTAGAAGCTACTTAAAATTTCTGTTTTGAGTGATATAACAATGTGGTGCATGTGGAAGTGAAATGGATGAAATAGCATCAAAGCTTCACTTTGAAAAGCATGACAATTTTATGTTGTTTCACTTTATAACTAAATCTCTCCATTCTGTTTCATTCACAGTTTCAGTGCCGTCCACTGTTCCCAGTAAGTTCTCTCTTTTACAGATTTACTCATTAGATAGTACAATTAAATGTTAAATATAAAAATGTTATTTCTAATGGGCAAAATATATTATTTTTATTTAAAATATTGAACATTTTACTTTGTTTGACTTACACCCACATTGACTCCACCAGTTATAAGTTAGAATATAACTTTAGCAGATAGTGGTCAATATAGAGTATCTTTACCTTTTTTCAGACACATGGAAACCACTAAATGTTTGAATAGAAAGCATTATTTTCTTTTATTATCCTAACCCTTATACTTTTTTAAATTTTCAGCATCAACAGAACCCCCAGTTACAAGTAAGCTCACATGTCTAACACATTTACTCATTATATAGAAAAATTCAGTGTGCTAACAAATATATATAAGATTATTACTCTTTGTCAAAATATATAGTTGCATTTTCTTTTACCGATACAGAATTTATTTATATCCAAGCCTTCTTAGAGCAAAATAATAGAGATCAACGTGTTTTGGCTTCACTGATTGCTATAATCGCTATACATCTATAAAGAGAAACTTCACTTACATAATTTACAACTGAGCAATGCAAGGAAGTCCTGTCTTTCTGAAATTATTACCAAAAACTCCCATAATGCTCGGGCCTTATTTAACATAGTCGACAGATTGACAAAACCCCCTGTGTCAGTGGCACCAGAACTTTACTCCACCAAAGCCTGTAATGACTTTGCCAAATTCTTCAGGGACAAAATCAAAAACATTAGACAAACAATTGTTTCACCAACTACAAGTTCAGGATATGAACCCTATCCACTAGAAACCAGTATAAACCCCATGGCTCAGTTTCAACCCATAAACAGTAAAGAACTGTAGGACCTTCTACGTCAGCTGAACTCCTCCTCCTGCTGTCTGGATATTCTACCCACAAGCTTTTATTTAAAAAAGTGTCAAAGATCCTGGAACCAGCCCTGCTCCAGATTGTCAACTTGTCATTAACATCTGGTGTTTTCCCAGAACCACTGAAAACAGCTGTTATCAAACCTCTCCTAAAAAAGGACAGTCTAGACAAAACTCAAATGAACAACTACAGACCGATATCAAACCTGCCATTTTTAAGTAAGATCATTGAAAAAGCTGTTTTCCATCAGGTAAATGAATGACGACTGGAAAACTGGGTGGGTCTCACTGGGCCAGTACTAAACTGGTTCAAAAAGTACTTAGAAAACAGGAAATATTTTGTGTCAATTGGTAACTTCACTTCTGAGCCAATAGAAATTACATGTGGAGTGCCCCAAGGCTCCATCCTGGGACCACTTCTATTTAACATCTACATGCTCCCACTGGCCCAGGTTATAAAGAACAACAACATTAGTTACCATAGCTATGCAGATGACACACAGATATATATTAGACTGACACCAGGAGACAAAGTCAAAGCGTCCATGTTTTTATTAACACAAACATAATATTAAAATCAATTTTTTTGTCACAGCACATCAGAGCACAAAATAAGAAGGTGGAAAATGTAATCTATTTTGTCTAGATAAGCGGTCAGCAACCATGTCACAGGTGGCACTAGGGGTGTAGGAAAAAAAATCAATTTGGCGATATATCGAGATATTTCGTTTGGCAATACTTGTATCTAAAATGTTGCCATGGCAATATTTAATTATGTATGAGCGTCTTTCACCATCTTGCTTGTTTTCCACTTCCACATACGACCACTAGCTGGCAGCAGAGCACACAGAGTCTCTTTGAGCTGCTTCACATCGCGACCAGAACAATACAAGATCCTTCAAATGTTCAGTCAGCCTCAGGGTTTTAGTTGTTGTGACACATATACTTCTTGGTTTCTACTTGGAATGGGTAAACCAAAACTCCATGCCATGTTGCTGCCAGTATCATGTAAAAACGTGGATTATGGAGCTTCGTAGAGGCTCAGATAAGAACAAGTGAAGCAGCGGAGCTGCAGTGGTTCATGCACGGAGCCTCAGTCAAAATGCTGTTAGCAAAGCGAGCCAAAGTTCTGCTGAACTTCACAGCAATAAATTTTAGTTCAGAGACCTGATGTATCAGAGTGATATGTACAACGCTCTGAAAAAAATCGTCACAGCAGTCAGCAGAGAAATACACATTTACTTCTGCTTTTGAGAAAACTTGAGCTGCAGTGCTGACTGTCATGTAAATTAAGCATCTTAGCCTCATTCATCCTGTCTTCACACTGAAGTGTTTCTGAAAAGAATTGGCTTTTTCCTCCACACTTTTGAAGAACTTGTTCAGGTTAATAAACTGTTTAAATACTAGACTTAGCAGTCATTTTTAAAAACTTCTTAGCTAAAGCACATTCATTATATTTTTATTTTACTGAAAAATATGTTGTGGAAATCAGACAATATTGACTTTTCCCTTAAAAAACAAACATTTTGTAATTTACCAAAAGAAAAGCAGTATGAATTTCTGGATAAAAGCAACTTGTATATGAGATACAGTTGCTGTGCTTAATGCTGTGATCTTTACATAAACTTAATTTGACAATTTTATTACAATGAAATACGTTAAAATTCAGGTAGATTCAATTAAAATCATTCCCTTTAAAAAAAAAAAGTGAAAAATTGCTTTGGCACAGTCTTGGGATATATAGCGATATGCATCGTATCGTGAGTCATATATCAGGATATGTATATACTCACACCCGTAGGTGGCACACAGAGCAAAAGGCAGTGGCACACAGAAGGGTCTCCTCTTTGGAGTTCAACATTGCAGCCTATGGCTGTGGCGTGGACCAGGCTGAAGTCTGTTGTGGTGGGTGCTGTGGAAATGCTCTGTGGCTGAGCTGCTCCTAGTCTAAGAAATTCCTTATATATTGTTGTATATGGGTTGGTTTAAGTTTTTCTTTTTTCTTCGATGTTTGCAACACAAGGAAAGTACTTTTGTAAAAAAAGCTAGATTAATTTGATACGTTTAGTTTGTTGACTAATAACCAAGGTCACATTGTACCCAGATATTGTTTCTTTTCTGCCAAATGTCAATACAAAATATGATCATGTTTAAAACTACAGCTGATCACCATTCCATTTAATGGGAATGAAAAAGAGAAGAATGACTAAGAATGACCATGTCCAAGTGCAAAAAATGTATATTACTGTACAAACTAACAAAAAAGTAAAAACATTTAATTTGAAATGCAATAAAAACACCATCACAGAAAGAACTTACATCAGGCCCTATCTCATAACATAACAAGATGAATAAGCCAAAAGCATTCAATTTTCATGGTTGTGAAGTTCTCAGAAATATTGATGGTATTTTGTTTTGACGTATCCAATCGTATCCTGTAGGCATTAAATAGCACAAATGCAGTATTTCTTGTTTCAGTCAAAATTTGTATTTCAACAAATTTCTTCAAGCAATATTGTTATAAAAGTGCTTTTTTGTGTTAATGTCAAAAATGTTTTCAAAAAGCTACTTTACCTGCTGTTTGTGATTTAAATCCAATTTCAGATACATTTGATTTGTTTTTATTTATTTGTGTTAGAGTTCTCATTATTGTTGATGATGGCACAGTTAAGTTTAAAGTTTAAGATTCCAAATTGGCACTTAATGTCATGAATGTTGCTGACCCCTGTTCTAGATTTAAAAAAAAAATAAGAATTAGTTTTTTTCTACAAATATACATACTGATTTCTTTACTTTGATTTATTCACAGACCCAGACAATTTAACACTTCCTGGTAAGTTTCCTCTTTGTCTGCGTTTTGACCCAAGATTTCAGTGTTTCAAATTGCTTTATTTTTTACTTTACCTTTAAACTACAAAAATAAAATTTACGGTCAGTATGGTTTAACCAGAACAGTATTTTATTTCGCAGGTTCTCTTTATCCAATTTCTGGAATTGAAAGTTTTCAATCTGATGATGGAAGTTCTCCACTGATTCACCTGCAAAGATCTTTTGTCTACTTTGGAAAAACATACTACACAATTTATGTATGTAAGATTGTCAATGAAAAAAACAAAATATTGGCATCACAATACTTCAAAACACTTCCTTGAAATTGAAATGAATGTTTAAACTGCACTTCTGTTTTCAGGTTAACCACAATGGACACCTGACATTTAGTTTTCCCTATTCCTCATATATACCTCAAAGATTCCACCTCTATGGATCCAGTGATATAATTGCTCCATTCTGGACAGATTTGGACAACAGTCAAACTGGCTCAGTTCTCTACAACCAATACACCAATGGCAGTGTCCTCCAACAAGCTACACAGGACATTAATAGCTACTTCCCAAACCTCAACTTCAGTGCTGTTCCCAAACCTCAACTTCAGTGCTGAGTGGGTCTTTGTGGCAACATGGTATGAAGTGGCCTATTATCCAACTACAGGAACAGTAAGTCGTCAATAATATATAATATTAAAGGGGCCCTACCATAAAAATTCTACTTTTTGAGGTTTTAAATGCATTTTGCTGTTCATTCCTCACTATAAAGAACCCCAAAATGGCATTTTGATCCGTTCGTGAATTTAAGAGTAATCCTCTAAAAACCTGCGCTGTCTGCAGCAGCCCCTCCCATACCCATGAAAACGAGCGGTTGGAAACGTGCTGACGTAAGCATGATGCCAACAGCTCCCTCCAGGAAGAGTCTGCTCTGAAAACTCTGCCTCCAAACTAAAACAACATTCAATTTCTCTACTGAGCTAGTGATGATCAGCAAAAAAACTTTCATTTTAGAAACAGAATACCGTATATTTTCCAATTGTGTCATGTCTTCAATAAATTCCAGCTCAAATAGGTTTTCGTTACTTTATGACCCCCCCCAACTGCCGGTCTGGCACAGCCATGCAGGAGCTGCTTGGGTTTGTGAAGTATGAGTGAAGGCAGATATATTGAATGTGCATCCATCTATGAAGAAGAACTATAGTGGGAGAAATACAGACACGGGGATGTATCTGGAAGAACTTCATGAAATAGATCGGAGCCACACGCAGCAGCAGGCGAAGTTTCAGGAATTGAGTTGTTTTATTTCCGGGTAGGAAAAAACTCACGATATATAACTAATATTTCATACATAATTTGTTTTTTAGTGGTCCAAATGTAATATATGATCATATATATAGATATAGTTCACTCTGATAGGCTTAAGAAAACCATGGTAGGGCTCTTTTAAGTCATGTTTTAAGAGTATATTAAAATTCATATAAAACAGTGACATTTAGACAAAAAAATCTAAACTTGGAATCAATTAGGAATTCAGAAAGATGTAAAAATCAACTTAAATAAATATGATTCCAGGAATACATTTACCAATAAGTATTAAAACTGATTTTTTTTTCAGAAAACAACTTTCCAAGTTGTGTTGATCACTGGAGGACAGAAATCATTTGTTCTCATGAACTACGGACCGATTGCCTCAACATCTCAAAGTGTTCAGGTTTGACTTGTTATCAATATATCAGCACTAAATTGCTTTTTGTGGATGTTAACAAATCTGTTATTTTTTTTTTCCATCTGCAGGCTGGCTACGACACCATCAACTCTTTTTACCATTTCACCATTCCTGGATCTTTCTCAAGTTCAGCATCAGGCGTCAACTCCACTTTTACTCTGGGCAGCAACGTCAACGTAACGGGTCGCTGGGCCTTCCAAGTAGATAATGGTGAAGGAGGCTGCCAGTTTAATGGTAAGTTGCTGCCTTAGTTGTGATGAATACAATGCTTCTTGACAATATAATGGCTACTGGTATTGGTATTTCAGCAACAACAGCACAAATATTTAGCAGAAAGTAGCCTCTGAAAGATGACAATGAAATGATCATTAACTGACAAACCAAGCAACGATTATATAATAGTTTGGGTATACATGGCAACTTGTGGCAGCTTTTTGGTTAGCTATCTGCCGTAGTTTTAGGGAAATCCCACTCTCTAGCAAAAGATGGGCCTTAATCTTATGTTAAAGTTGAGACTGCAAATTATTTAAGTTACCACATTAGAACCCAAACTACACCTTTTCTGGGGGGGGGGGCTGCAATAAAATAATAAATAAAAATGATTTGTTCTTAAATGTTGTGGATTCACATGGACCGTCATGGACTACGTGAACTTAAATATCTTAGAGTACATTTTTTCTGTTCTTTTTCAGACAAACCTGTTCAGTTGGGTGATTTCTTCTGGATGGACAGCAACTGCACACTAAAGTGCACCTGCTACACATCAGGCATTCAATGTATCACAGAGCTCTGCTCTTTTCCTGAAACCTGCCAGGAAGCAAACCTTCAGTTCCTCTGCCTCATTGGTAATTCACTTTACCATACAGTAACATCATGACAAAAATGAAGGCCTAAAAGACTTAGTAATTGTTTACATTCACAAATACCAATACAAATGTCAGACCTCAATAATTAGTGTCTTGAATCAATCTTAAAAAGTAAAATGCACAGTTAAAAATACCCAATGACATAAAAAAAAACTTTATTCCACAGAGCCAACATGTTCACATCAGATAGTTAAAGTTTTTGGTTTAAGATGTATCTGTTAGATTTACTGATCGTTGATAAAATTACACCAAAGCTTCACTTAGAGAAACACAAACAATTTCATGTTTCTTTCTGTATTTTTAAACATTTCTGTTCTCAATTCTTTTCCTCATTGGACCATTCAGTTAACAGTGAGCTTTCACTTTTCAAAACAATTATTCATCTGATAGTACATGTTGGTAAATATTTAAAAATGTTATTTGTGTCAAGTGAAATTTATTATTTTTTTAATATTCTGAACTATTTACTTTATTATTATTACTGTCATTATTGACACATTTACTCATTATATAGTACAATATCTTATCAATCCTTTATACGATAAAAAAATTTAGACAAGTGAAATTCCCTTGCATTTCTTGTAATGTCCTGACCTATGTACTTTCCTTGATCTACAGCCGCAATGAACCTATCGGTTTCAATTAAGTTTACCCAATTGACATATCTTAGTTATTAGGTATTGTGATTAATGTTGTTTTTTGGTCCAAATAAATTTGCATAGATAATCGCTCTATAGTCAACATAGTAAGTATGGTTTATCTTTAAACTAACTTATCTTCTTTTTTAATTTTCAGCATCAACAGAAGCCCCAGTTACAAGTGAGATATCAATTTTGACACATTTATTTGTTATACAGTACAATATCTAAACAATTTTTTATATTCAAGTAAAATTCTGCTCAGTAAAATTCACAAGTACTTTTGTAATATCCTGACTTACCAACTTTTCTTGATTTATATCCACACTGGATCCACCAGTCATAAGTAGTATTGTAATATTGTTTAAATTCAGGTTTAGACTTTGGTCAATAATATAAAGTCTTTTTTCACATAGAATAAAAGTTTTTCATACCCAGTCTTAAAGTTTTTTACCTGACATGTTTACTTTTTAACTTTTCAGCATCATTGGAACCCCCAGTTCCAAGTAAGCTCTCACTTTTGACACGTTTACAAGTGGACATGTTCAGAGGAGAGACAGTGAATATATTGGTAGAAGGATACTGAGTCTAGAGCTGCCAGGAAAGAGGTCTAGAGGAAGACCAAAGAGGAGGTTTATGGATGCAGTGAAAGAAGACATGAAGGTGGCTGGTGTTAGAGTGGAGGATGCTGAAGACAGGCTTAGATGGAGGAAACTGATTCGCTGTGGCGACCCCTGAAGGGAAAAGCCAAAAGGAAAAGAAGAAGATATATATATCTATATATATATAGATATATATATATATATATAGATATATAAACAGATTTTGGTCAATATACACTATTTTTACCTTTAAAGTCATTCCTTTTGAAAACCCAACAATTTTATCTTTGTTTGACATGAAGGCACATTGTCTACTCCAGCTATAAGTAAGATCAATATTGTGACAGATTATGGTTATTATTATTTTTTTTATATATTTTCTTCTGTTGAATTATGCTACAAAAAAGATCAAATGTAATTTTTTCCCCCGTAGAAGTCATGTTATGTCTGTACAATCCGTACACCCCCCCCCCCCATTTAAGAATTTGTGGTCAAATTTGATGTGATACTTGAATGTAAAAACACAATTTTAGCACGATTTAGCACAAAGGTTTTTTTTTATGATATTTACCAGCTTCAAACCCAATCTTTGAAATTTTAAAGACGAGCTGATAATGTAGAAATGCAGTAAATGTTAACATATGCAAACATCTCTAAACAGAAACTATACGTCTCAGCACATCGTAGCACTAAAGAAAAATGTTGAAAACCAGATCACCTTGTCTTTATTTGAGAATCAAGGAAGTTATTTGTATGCAAAGTTCTTTTTTTTCAATAAATTAACTTTCTTATGTTTTTTTATTTTGATTTGTTTACAGTCACAGGCAATTCATCACTTCCGGGTATGTTTCCTTTTTATTTGTAAAACGAGACATTAGGTGACATTAAACTGCTTCAGATTTTTTCTTGCTTTAGATTATGAAATAAAGTGTATACATAAGATCAACAAATATAATATTTCAGTCAGTAAGGTTTAATCAACATTGACTTCTTTTTTCAGATTCACTTTATCCAATTTCTGGAACTGCAACCAACCGCTCACTTGATGGAAGTTCTCCACAGATTTACCTGCAAAGACCTTTTGTCTACTTTGGAAAATTATACAACAGCATTTATGTACGTAGCATTGAGAAGAAAAACAATTACCAAATGTAAAGGTTTAAAAATATGCAAAACAAATACATCTATCTCTCTGGTTAGGAAGTATTTTAGACAATTGTGTTTGTTATGCACAATGAAAGAAATATATAAACTTTTTCTTTGCAAGAGCGGATGCATTTTATTTTTAAAAATTCTGACTAAAGAAATACACTTAAGTTGTTGTGAAAAGTTTAAGTATTTTTAACTTCACTTGTGTTTTCAGTTTTATCACAACAGACACTTTGCAGTTGTTCATCTAATTAGCTAATATCTACCATAAATATTTTTATTTAGTTATCATAGAAGTGAACTATGACTTTTTTTTTAATCTTTTCACAGGTTAACCACAATGGACATTTGACATTTAGTAACTCATATTCCTCTTATATACCTCAAAGATTTCCTTTACAAGAATCTTTAGACATAATTGCCCCATTCTGGACAGATATGGACATCAGACTAACTGGATTGGTCCTCTACAACCAATACACCAATGGCAGTGTCCTCCAACAAGCTACACAGGACATTAATAGCTACTTCCCAAACCTCAACTTCAGTGCTGAGTGGGTCTTTGTGGCAACATGGTATGAAGTGGCCTATTATCCAACTACAGGAACAGTAAGTCAGACATGTAATCCTATATGGTATTACAATAGAATATTCTGTATAGTATTTAACACAATTTTATACAACACAAAGTAACAACACATTCATGAAACATTGATGATATTTTACAGAAAGCTACTTTCCAAGCTGTGCTGATCTCTGGAGGAGAGAAGTCGTTTGTTCTCATGAACTACGGTTTTCTTGCTGCAACAGTTTGGAATGTTCAGGTTTGCCTCATGACTCTCAATATGTGATCAATAAACTTCTGTTTCTGAGTGTAAAGACGTTTGTTAATGTATATTTATGAATCTGCAGGCTGGCTATGACACCATAGGCTCTGTTCACCATTTGACCATTCCTGGATCTTTCTCAAGTTCAGCATCAGGCGTCAACTCCACTTTTACTCTGGGCAGCAACGTCAATGTAACGGGTCGCTGGGCCTTCCGAGTAGACAATGGAGTAAGAGGCTGCCAGTTTAATGGTAAATTGCTAACTTAAATTCTGTTAAGGACTTTTACTTTGGTAACTGAATCATGAAATGCAACAGTTTTTCAGCAACAATACATCTAAAAATGCAAAATAACCACCAAGCTAAATTTTTACCTATTTTAGTCATCCATTTTCCTTTAATGGTGTATCCCTTTCAATCCAGGTGAACCAGTACAGCTGTTTGATTCTTTCTGGAGCGACTCCACCTGTGCACAGAAGTGCACGTGCACTAGAGCCGGCCTGCAGTGCTCTAACCAACCCTGCTCTTTCTCCCAAGTCTGCATGCCAGATTCCTTTCAGTTCTCCTGCCAGACGGTGCAGAGACGCACCTGTACTGTCAGTGGAGATCCACATTACTACACCTTTGATGATACAGTGTTTCACTTTCAAGGCACCTGCACCTATGTTCTCTCAGAACAATGTCAGAATGAGCTCCCCTATTTCAGAGTAGAGGGCAAAAACGAGCATTTAGGTAGCACTCGTGTTTCCTGGACAGGACTTGTTAAGGTTTTTGTCTATAATGAAACTATTGAGCTCGTCAAAAGAACCACTGGCAAGGCAAAGGTTAGTAAGGATACGTCTTTAAATACTTCTTAAAGTTTANCTGCCAGTCAGTGCAGAGACGCACCTGCACTGTCAGTGGTGATCCGCATTACTACACTTTTGACAACAAAGTGTTTCACTTTCAAGGCACCTGCACCTATGTTCTCTCAGAACAGTGTCAGAATGAGCTCCCCTATTTCAGAGTAGAGGCCAAAAACGAGCACTTAGGCAGCACTCGTGTTTCCTGGACAGGACTTGTTAAAGTTTTTGTCTATAATGAAACTATTGAGCTTGTCAAAAGAACCACTGGCAAAGCAAAGGTTAGTAATATCCTATGGATAAGTCTCTAAAGTACTTTTAAAAATTGTGTTTGTATTATTAACTTGTTTCATGTTTCCTCACAGGTTAATGGAAGCTTTGTAGCAACTCCATTTTCCCTCAACCAGGACCGTGTCCAGGTCTATCAGTCAGGCATGTCAATGATTGTCAGCACCGACTTTGGCTTGATGGTAGCTTACGACAGAACCTATTATCTCAGAATCAGTCTGCCCTACACTTACCAGAATGCAACATGTGGTCTTTGTGGAAACTTCAATGATAACCCTGGAGATGACCTCCGAACTCGTGAAGGCGAGGTCGTCAGCTCTGATGTAGTTTTTGCCAACAGTTGGCAAGTACCTGGTGAGGATGAACCTGGTTGTGAACCACAGTGTGAAGGTCTGGAATGTGCTGGCTGTAATGCAAATCAAACTGCTTTATACAGCAACAATGAACACTGTGGAATCCTTCAGAACAGCTCTGGACCATTTGCAGCATGCCACCAAACACTTCCCCCACCAAACTTTGTGGACAGTTGTGTTTATGATCTCTGTGTTGGTGAAGGATACCAACCATTTCTGTGCCAAGCTTTAGGAGTATATGCAAGTCAGTGTCAACAAAATGGTATCCAGCCTGAAAGTTGGAGAAGACCTGGATTCTGCGGTATGTATGAATGTTTTAAAATATATTTTAAAATGAAAAAAAGAGCTATTGTGTAAATATTATTTATGTATTTTTCAACCTAGAAATCCCCTGCCCAGCCAATAGCCACTTTGAGTCTCAAGCAAGTGGATGTCCACCAACCTGTGTTAATCCTAACTCCACCCAAAACTGCCCCCTTCCTGTTCAGGAGAGCTGTGTTTGTGATCCCGGCTACGTCCTCAGTGCTGGAGAATGTGTTCCTTATTCTCAGTGTGGCTGCAGCTTTGAGGGTTTCTATTATCAATCAGGAGAGACTGTTATATTGGGTGAAGACTGTGGGAGGCGCTGTAGCTGCACTGCTGGCTCAATGACTTGCAGCCCTTATAGCTGTGGCCGTAAAGAATCCTGCAGTGTGGAAGACGGAGAAAGAGGATGCAGACCTAATGGATACGCCACATGCTGGATCAGGGGGGCGGGGTCCTATCAAACATTTGATGGACTGACATACCAGTATGCTGGAGCATGCAAACTGACCCTTGCCAAATTAATGGGATCATCTGATCATCCACACTTCAAGGTGACATCTGAAAAGGTACCAAAAGGTCAGCAAGGGTTTGTCCAGACTCTGATATTTGAAGCAGAGGGAAAACGAATTTCCATAGAGTTGGAACGCAACGCTAAAGTTACGGTAAGCAAGCAAACAAACAAACAAGCAAACAAAAAAAAAAAATCATTTGTTTAATAGATAATTGATCTAAATGGTTTTCTATTAAAAAGCTGACATGTCATTTAAAGATTACAATATGCATTTCATTACGTATTACCATTCTTACTTAAAAAGCTCCTTTTCCAGTTTTAAAATTCTTTCATGTCTGACAAAAAAACGTGTTCCATAGGTTGATGGACAGCAGATTCGACTGCCCTTCAGTTCTGGATCCAACCACATCCGCATCTT
>NW_023417024.1:17656-41289 GCF_002922805.2 Oryzias melastigma | reverse complement strand
TCTCCAAAACATGTCAGTGTTATCTTCATGTTTGAGTCGTTCCAATCAAAACTATTTACTAATTTTTCCAAATGAGTCATGAACAACAAACCATGAATCAGAAACATATTAATAACTGGAATGTCCTTCAACATTAGCTGCACTTCTGTAATTACTGTCATTGAACATCAGATGAAACTAAATCCAGAATAATAAGGAACCTGCCCCCCCCCACACACACACACACACACTCATCTCTATTCAGATCTTGTTTCAGAAGTATCTGCTCCTCTCTCACTACAATGTCATTGTGTTGGATCATGTGAACTTCCACTGAGACCCACAGATCAGAGACTGATGTGTCTTCATGACAAAATGTTTAAACATTTTAATCTACGATGTATTTTAAGGGCACTGACACTTTGAATGATCCAAGAACTTTGTTTTGGAACATAGATGAACTGTTTTAGGAGAGAGAGGAGCTTTTGCTGCTGGTCCATATTGTTGATCTGCAGGAGACGGATCATTTTAAGGAATGACCAAAGAGAATATTTGTTCTTATAAAAGAAATGAGCTAAAATTTCTGAGAATGAACGTGACATTTTGGTGATGTGTATTGAAATTAGTTTTTGTCAATACCTGCAGCATTGTGTGAAAACATAAAGTATTGAGATAAACTTTTATTATTGACCAAAAGTCTTATATTCCACCATCATATGCAAATATTTGATAAAAATAGCATCATAATTTTTGGATTTTTTGTCTCTTATCATATTTCTGTACACATATTTATTTACAAACTCAAGGTCCAATAACAAAAACCACAACTGATTATAACAGAAAGTAGAACAGAAAAAACAGTCATATACAATAAAATCACCAGTAAAAGTACCATAAAAGTAAAGGAATTAAATGAACACTAAGAGTGATAAAACATACAAAGTACAAAAGAGAAAACTTTAAGAAAGATTTCTACCAGTATTTTTGTATTGGTGACTGGTATTTACAAATGCTGTGTCTGATGTTTGTGGGGCTAAAATGACTCTTATTGTGTGAATGCATTCAATGCATTCACACTATTGAGATTCTTCATTTACGTTTTCTTCCGTACGTTTTTTGACACGTAAAAACTCAAGCACACTTTATGCGATTTTGGTATCAAAACGTTCAGCTCGTTAAGGACATTACTGCTTGTATTATTAGTAGTTGTGCACTTTACAGTTTTTGCGTAGTTACACAATTTGAGCGTTTTTTCAGCCCCATTATAACTAAAAGGATTTTTTTTACAAATTCCTGCAAATTACACACTTTATGCAATTTAAGCAATTTAAAACATTCAGCATGTCCAGAAATTCATACTTGTACTTCCAGCATTGTTAAAATTAATGCAAGTTACACTAAATTACACAATTTAACACAATTTTATGCAATTTTACATAATTTTACACATATTTGTGCAAATTTTAAGCAAATTCAGCATTTTATGCAATTATACACATCCAGCATGTTCAGGAAATTCATGCTTTTACTACACATTCTTACAATTACACAAGTTACACAAATTTAACACAACTTTACACAACTACACAATTTTACGCAATTTAAGCTATTAATACAGTTTATGCAAATGAATGCAATTTAAGCAATTTACACACTTTATACACTTTAAACACTTAATGTACGTAATACAATTTAAGCAATTACTGCAAATTTAAGCAATTTACGCGATTTACAACAACCGCATTAGCGCGATAATTGATTGATTGATTGTTTATTTAAGACAGGGACAGCATATATTAATAAAACATTTAAAAATGCAAATATATAAGATTATAGTCTTTTAGACTAATTTCCATCTTTAGTCCCTATGGAAAAGGTTGTTCATCTCCAAGTAAAAGTACAAGTTAAAACAATACATAAAAGGTAAACAGAAGTCTGAAAACAGCAGAAAAAACAAATTGGGTTGTCAATAGAGAAATACACAACAGGAAATTCATAAAACATAAAAGCAACATTTAAGGGGGGAGAAAAAAAAAAAGCAGTTCATACAGAGCCGTGGTGGCAGTTTTGATTGTCTAAAAGCCAGGATTTTATCTGTTTGCTAAATGAGCTCAAAGTTGTCAGTTGTCTTATTGTTGTGGGAATTGAGTTCCAGGTGTGAGACGCCCTGAAGGAGAACACAGCCTGACTAAAGGCGCTCTTCCTGAGAGGAACAGTGCAGTCACCCCTGGAAACAGCTCTAGTAGCCCTGTTTGTGTTTTTTGTAATAAATGTCTGTAGAGGAGGAGGGGCCAGGCCATGAAGAATTTTGTAAACTAGAATTGAATCATTGTATTTGACAACATTATTCCAGTCCAGCAGGTTGTGTCTTTTCAGTATATTACAGTGATGGTGGGCTTTGGGCTTTCTGTCTAGTACTTTTAGAGCTTGTTTATGGAGTGTTTTGATGGATTTCAGAGTTGTTATGTTGGCCGATGCCCAGCTGGTTAAGCAGTATGATAAGTGCGACATGATCATAGCATCAAAATACAGTTTAGCAGACTCTAGGGTTAAGTTGTTTCTGATATATCTGAAATTTGATAAGTTAAATTTAATTCTGTTAAGAGTTTTCTTTACATGTCTTTTAAAATCAAGTTGTGTATCTAAAACTACTCCAAGATATTTAAATTCTTGGACCACTTTAAGACTTTGACCTTTTACCATGATGTTAGGATCAGATTCAGTACTCACTCTCTTTGAAAAATACATACACACAGTTTTAGATACATTTAAATGTAGCTGTGAGCTTTGCAACCATTCACTTACATTATTCATAACTGATGTTAGCTGTTGTGCAGCTTGATTTTTGTTTTTTGCATAAACATAAATAACAGCATCATCAGCATATAACTGACAGGTTACGGTTGATGGACAGCGACTTGCCAGATCATTTACAGGCTGAACAACAGGGGACCTAAGATGGACCCTTGTGGCACTCCAAGAGGGTTTACATTGGTTGTGGATTTGGTTTGATGAACTGTAACACACTGTAACCTTGATGCGAGATATGACTCCATCCATTTTAATGAATTGACAGAAAAGTTGAAATGAGTGAGTTTTTTTAGCAGTGTCTGGTGGTTGACTGTGTCAAAAGCTTTTCTGAGGTCAAGAAAGACTGCCCCAACAACACCTCCTGCATCTAGCTTGGACTTTATATTCTCCAGAAGGAGGCACACAGCTGTCTCTGTTGAATGGTGTTTTCTAAAACCAAATTGCAAGCTATGGAGCATCTGGGTTTCATTTAGATGTTGGATGAGTTGTTCTGCCACCAATTTCTCAATTATCTTTGATATAGAGGGAAGGATACTGATTGGTCTATAATTACTTGTTATTGTTGGGTCTCCAGATTTGAGGATTGGTGTTATAACTGAACTTTTCCAACAGTCTGGAAATATTCCTTGATTTATGGAATTGTTAATGATGTCTGTAATTGGTGGGAGAAGAGGTTGTTTGTGAGTTTTAAGAAATAATGTATCCAAGGCATATGCGTCTTTAGCTCTAGAGCTTTTAAGCCCACAGATCACTTTATCAACCTGTGACTGGGATACTGTGTGTATGTCAAAGACCGGAGCTTCAGTGTTGATTAGCATCTGAGTTACCGGTCTAGCCCCAGGGCATGAGCTCTTTGATAGATTCATTGCAGAAGTGATAAAGTACATATTAAGTGCTGTTGCAATGTCCTTAGGATCCTGGACCACAGTGTTGTTAATCTGTAACTCTTTGATTTCTTTGTGTGTGGAGTAGGTACTTGTCATTTTTTTAATGTGTGTCCAGATTTCTTTAGTATTACCTTTAGCATTGGTAATTATGTTTATGAAAAAGGTTGCTTTTGCATTTCTAAGTGCTTTTACCACCTTATTTCTGAGTGAGGCAAATATCTGTCTATCATGCATGGTTTTGGTTGCTAATGATTTCTTGAGAGCATGGTCTCTCTGTTTCATTAAAGTCCATAAGTTATCATTTAACCAAGGTAAGTGAGTTTTTTTGCCAGATTTATGCTTTGCTTTTTTCATGAACTGTGACATTGTGTCCTGTATAATTCTCATAAACACCTCACAGTTTTTGTTGACATCACTATTGGTGAGAAGGCCAGACCAATTTATTTCATTTAGTGCACATTGTAGGTTTTCAATCTCATCCTTGGGTATTCTAAATTGCTCAAGCATTTTTTTAGGTGGACGGAACAATCTGTTTTTTGACAATTTCCTGGAAAACAGAACCAGGTTGTGGTCTGACAAACCTGTAAGCAGATTATACATTTTCTGTATCCTGTCACATTTATTGCTAAAAACTAGATCTATACATGTTTTTGTTGAATTTGTTATTCTGGTTGGACATTCTATTAGTTGAGTCAAATTAAACTTAGTGGCTAAAGTTTTGAGAGGCTTCCGTTTTGCTTTGTCAAGCCAGTTTATATTAAAATCCCCAAGTAAAATAATTTCAGTCTTTGAATTGCATTCTTTTAGTATATCCAGCAGTTCCTCATAAAATACATTGCACGATGATGATGGTGGTCTATAGATACCAAGTAGCACAAATGACATTTGTGGAGAGAGGACGACTTTCAGGCCAATGCATTCCAGGTTATGTACAGTAGTCCATGTTATTTGCTTACATTTTAAGTTTTCCTTCACATAAAACATTACCCCTCCACCCCTTCCCGTAGTTCTGTCCAGTCTGAAAATTTTGTATCCTGGTACATATAAACCAGCCATTGTGGAGTTACTATGTAGCCATGTCTCAGAAATATATAAAAAGTCCAAGTTTGAGTCACTTAACAGATGCTGAACTTCATCACTTTTTGGTAAAATGCTTCGAATGTTTATATGACCACCAAGAAGACCTTTAGGTTTACATTGTGGGTTCCAGATAACCTTAGCATGATTGACAGTTTGGCGTAGTTTGATTGATTTTTGTTTTTTATAGATTGTCCTCATGGGTGGGGCTTTAGGTCTGGCATTGTAATTATTATAGGAATGATCTGACCTGCTACGATGTGCCTGGTCTGGAGTCACAATGTCCTGGGTCTTGCTAACTGGGTGATTTTGTGGTCTTGGCCCAGACAGTAGTGGTGTAGATCCAGACAGTAGTGGTGTAGATCCAGACAGTAGTGGTGTAGATCCATACAGTAGTGGTGTAGATCCAGCTAGTAGTGGTGTAGATCCAGCTAGCAGTGGTGGAGATCCAGCTAGCAGTGGTGGAGATCCAGCTAGCAGTGGTGGAGATCCAGCTAGCAGTGGTGAAGGCCGGGCTAGCAATGGTGGAGATCCAGCTAGCAGTGGTGGAGATTCAGCTAGCAGTGGTGGAGATCCAGCTAGCAGTGGTGGAGATCCAGCTAGCAGTGGTGGAGGCCTAGCTAGCAGTGGTGGAGGCCTAGCTAGCAGTGGTGGAGGCCCAGCTAGCAGTGGTGTAGATCCAGCTAGAAATGGTGGAGGCCCAGCTAGTAGTGGTGGAGGTCCAGCTAGCAGTGGTGGAGGCCTAGCTAGCAGTGGTGGAGGCCCAGCTAGCAGTGGTGTAGATCCAGCTAGAAATGGTGGAGATCCAGCTAGTAGTGGTGGAAGCCCAGCTAGTTGAGGTCTCAGCCCAGGCAGCAGCACTGTAGATCCAGCTAGCAGTGGTGGAGGCCCAGCTAGCAGTGGTGGAGGCCCAGCTAGTTGAGGTCTCAGCCCAGGCAGCAGCAGTGTAGATCCAGCTAGCAGTGGTGTAGGCCCAGCTAGTAGTGGTGGAGGTCCAGCTAGCAGTGGTGGATGCCAAGCTAGTTGTGGTGGAGGTCCAGCTAGCAGTGGTGGATGCCCTGCTGGTTGGATTGAATGCCCATCAAGCAGGGGTGGAGGCCCAGCTCGTTGTGATCTCAACCCATGTAACAGTGGTGGAGGCCCAGGTAGCACTGGTAGAAGTTCATTCAGCTGTGGTGCTGACCCACATAGCGGTGTAAAAGGCCCAACTAGTACTGGCCCAGGGTTAAGCTCAACATCACCAGCTAGCAGCAGTATTAGAAAGAGATTAAGAACACCCTGGAGAGGTTTGCCTTTACCAGCCTTTCTCTGCTCACTTGAGGGTGGTCTGGCATGGCCGTAGTCCAATACTTGGGTGAATAGCATATGCTGACTCATGCTGGCTGGGCACATGATTAATTCATCCTTTTTTCCTGTACAGGTTGGACTTAGCAAAAGATAAAGAGTAATCCAAACAACCGAGGAATACAATGATAGCATTCACACTAGCATTATTGCAGGTAATGCGACTTTTCTAGTTTTAAAATGTATTAAGACATTGAATAAAGCCATAAATGAAGTGTCTATAAAACCCTTGAAGAGTGTTAACTCCTGCACCAACAAACATTTCTGTATCTCTGCACCATCGTGGTGGTTTTAATCAAATCCTAAGGTCATCATTGTAGAACACCTGCAGCCTCTGCATGTTCACTGCTTTATAGTTAGACCACAGATGGACAGTGAGGAGAGGAGTACAGTGAGACTTGAATAAAACAACTGAACATGAATGAAACAGGAGAGCGGGCTTAGTGACAGAAACTTAACATCAATTTACCAGAACATGAAGAAAACTCATGGAGGAACAAAAAGGAGACAAAGCAGAATAGATGATCTGACACTGAAGAACTTGTGGCAGCACGAGTCGTGGGGATTGTTGCCAACAACGCCACCTTGTGGCAGCACGAGTCGTGGGGATTGTTGTCAACAACGCCACCTGGGGCTGCTATGCCCCAGGAAAAGAAAAAAAAGCACGTAAAAGGTTTTTCTTTAAACCAGGCAGAGGCTGTGGTCTGTTTTTAAAATATAGTTTATTATCATCCAATTAAAAGCAGTTAAAATTTGCAGGAGGAGGAGCTTACCGAGGTGGCGGAAACTACAAATAAACACAACAACAACACCCAAAGCGTGATGCACTGCACTCGTGTAAGAAGGACAACAGCACTCAGGAAACCGCCACCAATGCAGCCGTCCACTCCGAGCTCCAACCTCCTGAAATAGAGTGATAAAAACAAATAAAAACATGCACAGTTAAAAACAGCTCTAAAATTGATCTCAGATCCAAGGCGCCAGGTGAGCAGCCCGACGGCCAGCGCTGAATGGCAGATGTTAAGATGCAAGTCCAGCCTTTCGCCGCCGTTGTCGCTACCGGGGGTCCATCCGACTCCGTTCCGACGCGGCGAAGGGAGTGAGAGATCCGATCCGGAACTTGAACACAAAAAGTAGTAGGCAAAACAGCAGCACTTGCTCCCCTATTGCAGGGAGAGAAGCAGCGTGTGCAGAGAGACAGTTTCTAGGAACAAAAGAAAAATGTTTTAACACGCAGGACCTTTACTACTAGCAGGAGCGCTTGAGACATACCGGTACTGAGAGGAAGCGGGTTTTAGACAACACTCAGTCGCGTTTTGCGGCTTGATCCTGCAGTCACACTGCCGAGGCACCAACTGACCGCCCGTGCAAAAGGAACTGGAAAGTAACTTAATAAATTTCCAGCCCATTTTCTGTATGTAGCACTCACAGATCCCCAGCTTACCTGCCCGTGTGCCTGTGTTCCCACTTCCTGGTGTCTGTACGGCAGCCGAAAAAGCTCATGCCAGGAAGCGAAGGGGGAGGGCTTTTAAAAGCATCATCCCCCAATCAGCACATCTGTCCTGCTGCTTCATAATTAGTAGGCGTGTCCTACTTGTCACAATCCACCCCATTTTTTCTTCATCGTCCCGATGATCAAACTAATCCCATGGTCTAAACAGGACCGTAACTAAATGAGAAAATGGTTGCAACGCGCCTTGACTTCCCGGCACCATCTCAGTTACTGACCGGGGAAGGCGATGAGGATTCTGGTGCTGACCCGCAGTGGACCGGTTTGACCTGCGAACCACCTGCTCTGGTGCAGCCGGACAGATGGGTAACGCAACAGGTGGCACTGATTGATTAGGAGGGCTACTCGGAGGGGCAGTTCCAGACGCATCAACAAACATGTCGGGCAACAGAGGCGACGCCGGCCGGGAAATCCCAGAGACCCCCACCGATGGGACAATGGGTGGGTCAACAGCAAGTGCTCCATGAGGCTCCCTTAGGATAACCAAGTCAACATCAGGGCTCGATTCCTCATCTGAAAGGGACAGATCAGAGGTTAAAAGCTCACCAGGAGAAGCAGTCTCCACAAGAGGCTCACCCAACCATGCCTTAAGCAATGATCGATGAACTTGTTTAGCTCGAGCCAAATCGTTTACCGGGGCAATAGTGTACACAGCCCCACCAGCACCTGGTGCTTTCAGGACTTTGTGGATCACAGAGCCCCACAAATCCTGAATTTTGTGGCGGCCTCTGGCACTAAAGTCTCTGACCAACACTTGCTGGCCTTCCGTCAGCGGAGAATCTCTGGCGTTCTGGTCATGGTTATGCTTCCTTCTGGATGCAGAAGCTTTCAGGCGCTCCCGAGCTCCCTGATGAGCAACCTGCAGCCGAGCCTGATGCTCCTGAATCCACTCATGAACTCCCCCACCAACACCATGATCATCTACCCTTCCCAGAAGAAAATCAATGGGAAGCCTTGGCTCCTGCCCAAACATAAGGAAAAAGGGAGACTCGCCTGTGGACTGGTGTGGGGTGGTGTTATAATAATACAACACCTGAGGCAGACATGCATGCCAATCCCTCTTCCTAGACACAGGCAGGGTCCGCAGTAGATTGTGCAGTGTCCGGTTAAATCGTTCCACCTGGCCATTACCAGCCGGATGGTAAGGGGTTGTACGAGACTTTTGGATCCCGTAAAGGCTACACAGTTGAGCGATGAGTGAACTCTCAAAACTGCGACCTTGGTCAGAGTGGAGGCGGGCTGGGACACCAAACTTTGAAAACCACTCCTGCACCAGAACATTTGCAACAGTGGAAGCACGCTGATCCCGTGTTGGAACTGCCAAGGTATATTTACTGAAAACGTCAGTCATAACTAGCACATTCTCAAGTCCATTCCTTGCAGGTTCCAGAAGGGTGTAGTCAATGGCTAAAATTTCATTAGGCCGGGATGCCATCAAATGCCCCATTAGACTGAGAGCAGGCTGGGGAGCGTCTTTTCCCATTTGACATCTCTCACATGTCTGACACCACTGGGTGACTGTTGACGCCATCCCTGGCCAGTAACAGCGTTTTCTTAATAAGGACAAGGTCCTTTCAATGCCCTGATGACCATGTTCTTGATGAACTTGGGTCAAGACTTCGTTCCTCAGTGAGCCTGGCAGCACCAGCTGCATAACTGATTCAGCCCCATCTGGGCGCCTCACCTGACGGTACAAAACCCCGTTGATGTCATGGAGCCGATCCCACTGTTTGAGCAGGGCCAACACAGAGGGGGACAACTGCTTCCGCTCCTCTGCATCTGGACGTCTCTGGCGTCTCCAAAAATCCAAGAAAACCCCGATTGTAGGATCTGCCTGTTGGTACTGACCCAGCTCTGCAGGTGTTCTCTCCACAAAAGCAGCAACTGGAGCATGGGCAGCCTCGACAGACACTGGGCCCAGTGCTTGCCGTAGAACTGGCGGAACAGAGGTACCTGGAACTACCAAATCCATATCAGCGGTGTTCAAAGATTGCTGACGCGACAACGCATCTGCATTTTTGTTGTTACGACCGGGCCGGTATTTTATGTCAAAGTCGAAAGCTGCCAGCTGAGCTGCCCAACGCTGTTCTGTGGCCCCAAGCTTAGCTGTGGACAGGTGACTAAGGGGGTTGTTATCTGTGTAGACCACGCACTTCTGGCCCAACAGATAGTCCCGGAACTTCTCAGTCATGGCCCACTTCAGGGCCAAAAACTCCAGCTTCATAGAGCTGTAGTTTGACATGTTCCGTTCGGTGGGCCTCAACCCCCTGCTTGCATATGCTATTGGTCGCACTTTCCCATCCCGTTCCTGGGAGAGTACAGCCCCGAGACCTGCATAGCTGGCATCTACCTCCAGTATGAAGGGCAAGGAAAAATCTGCATATGCCAACACCGGAGCAGTAGTCAACTTTACCTTCAGGGTGTCAAAAGCCTGCTGGCATTCTTCTGTCCACTCACCAGGTTGAGTCCGGGGGCTTCTCCTGCTTGGCTTCCTTGCGCCCCACTCTGCTGCCAGCCTATGGAGCGGTGCCGCCAACTTGGCAAAACCCTCCACAAACCGCCTGTAGTAGCTAGCGAATCCCAAAAAGGAACGCAGCTCAGTGGCAGTGGTAGGACGTGGCCATTGAGCCACAGCGTCCAATTTCGCAGGGTCAGTGGAAACGCCCTGATCAGAGATGACGTGACCCAAATATTGTACCTGCTGCTGGAGGAAAGAGCACTTTGACAGTTTCACTTTTAGGCCCTCCAGCTGCAGCCGTCCCAGAACCACCTCCAGCCGTTCCAAATGCTGGGGGATGGTTGATGAAAAGACCACTATATCATCCAGATATAGGAGCAACGTCTGACCCTGTTGGTCACCAAAAAGCCTCTGCATCAGTCTTTGGAATGTGCTAGGGGCATTGCAAAGCCCAAAGGGCATCCGGTTCCACTCAAATAGCCCAAAGGGGGTGCAAAAAGCAGTCTTTGGGCGGTCAGCCTCTGTTACTGGCACTTGGTTGTAACCACTGGCCAGATCCATTGTTGAAAACCAACGAGCACCCGTCAGCGAGTCTAACGTCTCTTCAATACGTGGCAAAGGGAACGCATCCTTCC
The DNA here is from genome assembly GCF_002922805.2 of Oryzias melastigma. Classification (NCBI taxonomy): domain Eukaryota; kingdom Metazoa; phylum Chordata; class Actinopteri; order Beloniformes; family Adrianichthyidae; genus Oryzias; species Oryzias melastigma. The sequence continues at coordinate 30,588 of NW_023417024.1, read as the reverse complement.
GGGTCTTCGCATTCAAGGGGCGATAGTCCACACACATCCGAAGGCCGCCATCCTTTTTCTTTACCAAAACAAGTGGTGAGGCATATGGACTACTGCTCTCCCTGATGATTTGTGTTTTTAACAACTGGTTGATGTGTTCCTTTACCACCTCGTATTCAGAGGGTGGAATTCGTCTGTACCTCTGCCGCACTGGTGCATCATCGAGGAGAGGGATGTCGTGAGAAATAAGGTTAGTACACCCTAAATCTCCATCATGAGCAGAAAAGACAGAGCTGTATCTGCTTAAGAGGGATCTAACCTTATCTTGATCCTCAGCCAACAGCATGGGCAGGTCAAGGTCCCTTATTTGGGCTGGCACCGTCGACAATGCAACCCGCGAGCCCACGGTAGCCACCTCGCTGACCCCAGCTGGAAGGCTAACAACATGAACTGTGTCCAGGGTGCCTAGAAGAGTGTGAGAATTCAAAGAAACATCAGTGGAGCCAACGTTAACGATGGGGACATATACCGTGCCTCGAACCACCTCCACTAAGGAGGGGGAAGCCAGGAGTCCAGCGGGCAGTTGGCCGTCCGAGGGATCAAACAGCACTGTGCGATTAGAATACGGTTCTGAGCAGGTGGCACCTACAAATTTCATGGTCCCCCCTTGTATGCGACATCCCTTCTTTCCCCTGACCTTGACCCGCCCTGGTAAGGTACGAGATTCTTGTGTCAGGGCATGATGACACTGCTGCAATGCTTGGACCACCGACTCTGGAACCCCTGAAATGAAGGATTGCTCAAACATGGCAGTCCCTTGCTGGCCAAACAGTTCATGGCAACACTTTCGCAATACATTCATCCCTAAAATGCCAGGTGCCTGAGGGACGATGGTATTGGGTGGGTCTTTAACAACCAACACCCCGCAGTTCTGCATCAGTTTACCACAAAGCTGAATATCCAACTCCAAGTACCCAATGTAGGGTCCATTTGCCGCTTTAAGCTGCAACCAGTTACAACGATGGAGGCGTTCTTGGCTCCAAGGCTCAAAGTGTTTCTGAAAGAAACTTTGCGTAACGGTAGATACCATTGACCCAGTATCTACCAAACACCTGATCTGAACACCCCCCATGTCTACATTTAAGTAAGGACACTCGGAAATTAACCGGCCGGCATCATCAACGTCCCCAGACATCTGCCGTGAGCCCATCACTGCCCCACCTAAACTTTGGCGGTTTAGTGGGCGCTAGTTTTCGGAAGCCGGAGGTTTAGCCTTACCCAACTGGGATGAGGGTTGGGAAATTCTGACGCCGTCACATTCTCTTGCAAAATGGCCAGTCTGCCCACAGTGCCTACACACAATTTGACGGTTGCGCGGTTCGCGGTTCTGCTGGTGCGATTTCTGCAAAAGACCAACATTCCTTGTGAGTTCATTTAACTGCTCCTGCTGGGATCTAATCAGTTCTTTTAACTCACCAATTTCGGACATTGGACGAGTGTGTGTGATCTGCTGAGAACCACCCTGCACCCCATACTGTGTACCATTGATCAAAGGGACCGAGCTACTCCGGCCTCTAGTGCCACCCTGCAGTCCTTCCTGTTCCCATCTCATGGCCTCCCTCCTAACGTCCAACAAAGTAGAGTCTGGATGGCCCCGAACCCACTTTTTTAACTCACGGCGCAGCAAGCTGTCCCACACGTGTTCGGTGAACTGGTCCCTCAACAGCGATTCTGCATTTGTCATCCGACATGGCGACTGCCGTTTCACCCGCTCCATCAAACTCATCAGCGCCAAGGAAAACTCAAGCAAACTCTCCCCGTCCTGCTGTTTCCTAGAGAAAAAGGCCTCCTGCAACAAAACATACGATTGTGAGCACCCATACAGCTCTCTCAACACAGAAGTTATTTTTGCAGGGTCAGATTTTTCTGCATTAGGCCGAAACTTGATCTCTGCACGTGCTTCCCCTTCCAGGTGATCGAACATAAAAAAGGCCTGTTCAGACCCAGACAAATGTCTGGCCCTACTACAGGCTTGTACCTCTTCCAACCACTCATCAAGAGAGAGGTTGGACATCCCACTAAACGTGGGGCATCTACGATCCCTGGGAATAAAAATTAGTCTCTCAGTTACTGGTCCTGAAGCTGTAGGAGGAGAGTCTGAGGTCACGTCACTACTAGGGCCCGCCATAGGTTCTGGCTGAGTTAGAACCTGTTCCCGACGCAGCCTCTCATTATCAGCCTTAAGCTGGGCAACAAGACTCCTCATCTCCTGGAGTTCTTTCTCCATACTTGTGCAACAAGAAATATTGTAGACCCTGAGGACTCAAAAGAAATGTGCTGCTGCTTTGCCTTAATATAAACAATATACACAAAATCCATTTTAAAACACACACACAAAAAAATGTTAAAACATAAAATGACCAATTAAAAATCATAAAAAAAACACACCAGCCTCTGCCTTCAATGTTAAAGATCCTGCCAACAATGCCACCTTGTGGCAGCACGAGTCGTGGGGATTGTTGCCAACAACGCCACCTTGTGGCAGCACGAGTCGTGGGGATTGTTGTCAACAACGCCACCTGGGGCTGCTATGCCCCAGGAAAAGAAAAAAAAGCACGTAAAAGGTTTTTCTTTAAACCAGGCAGAGGCTGTGGTCTGTTTTTAAAATATAGTTTATTATCATCCAATTAAAAGCAGTTAAAATTTGCAGGAGGAGGAGCTTACCGAGGTGGCGGAAACTACAAATAAACACAACAACAACACCCAAAGCGTGATGCACTGCACTCGTGTAAGAAGGACAACAGCACTCAGGAAACCGCCACCAATGCAGCCGTCCACTCCGAGCTCCACCCTCCTGAAATAGAGTGATAAAAACAAATAAAAACATGCAAAGTTAAAAACAGCTCTAAAATTGATCTCAGATCCAAGGCGCCAGGTGAGCAGCCCGACGGCCAGCGCTGAATGACAGATGTTAAGATGCAAGTCCAGCCTTTCGCCGGGGACTCCGGCTTCCTCCCACCGTCCAAAAACATGCTTCATAGGTTAATTGGTGACTCTAAATTACCCCTAGGTGAGAATGTGAGAGTGAATGTGTGTGTGATTGGGGCCCTGCGACGGACTGGCGACCTGTCCAGGGTGTACCCTGCCTTCGCCCATCAGTAGCCGGGATAGGCTCCGGCACCCCCGTGACCCCGAAAGGGACGAAGCGGTCAGGAAAATGAATGAATGAATGATCTGATTACTAACTAGCCTGGCAGCACGTCTGTCCAAAGACGAATGTTTTAAGCCTAACTTTGAATGTGGAAACTGTGTCGGCCTCTCTTACATGAGCTGTATCATAGACCACTTGGTGAGGATTGAGAGACAGGACAAAGAAGATCTTCAAAAAGGATGTTTTATTTCACCCGATCACATAGAAGGCATGAGTCTAAATTAAAATGGAGTCAACTTAACAAAATGTAACTGAGAAAATCAAGAACAAAAGCTCAAACTAACTGAACCAAAACTGACCTGACAGGAAACATTAGGGAGGATTTAGACTGGCTGATCAGATCAATGACACAATAGGGAGGGAACTACAAATACAAACATTCAAAACTGAAATATTAACTAAAGAAGTAAGTTACTAGTAATTTAGAGCTTTAAACAAACAAAACCAAACTTATACTTCAAAACAAGTGTGACATATTTAAACAAAAGAAAACAATAGTCCAACTAAAGAATAAAGTTTGTCTGTCCCCTCCATCTTCAAATGGAAGTCTCCAGGAAGTTGTCCAGCTCCTTCCTTTGTCACATCATCAGAAACTTTCCAGCTCCTCCCTCTTCCACAGCATCAGGCCTCACAGAACTCCATCCATCCATCTTCCTGACCGCTTCGGCCCTTTCGGGGTCGCGGGGGTGCCGGAGCCTATCCCGGCTACTGATGGGCGAAGGCGGGGTACACCCTGGACAGGTCGCCAGTCTGTTGCAGGGCCTCAATCACACACCCATTCAATCCCACATCCACGCCTAGGGGCAATTTAGAGTCACCAATTTACCTATGAAGCATGTTTTTGGACGGTGGGAGGAAGCCGGAGTCCCCGGTGAAAACCTGGAGAACATGCAAACTCCACACAGAAAGGTCCCAGCCGGGAGTCGAACCGGGGCCTTCTCGCTGTGAAGCAAGAGTGCTAACCACTGCGCCACCGTGCAGCCCCCTCACAGAACTCAAAAGAGTAAAATTAATCAAAACAGTCAGAACAGAATTAACTACCATATTTTCTGGACTAGTGACCTTATTCCTGGGGCCTCTCATGTAAAATGGATTATGGGTGTAACTTCCAGCATAGCAACCGGAAGTTACACGGCTCTATTTGTTTCCACTGAAAGTGGCGGTGTTGTTAGCTTTAGCGGTGCATACAAACTTTAAAAGCGTGTTTTACTTAATCCCTCAAAGTTTTCAAAAATGTCTTTGCGCAGTTTGCGCATGTTTTGCAGCTCGTGGTTGTACTAACAACCAAACTAAATTAAATTTGTGGAGCGTTTTGTGGGACATGGGCCGCTGACGAAGAGGGAGTGCAGCTGCCCTCCTCGGTACAGATTTTACCGTCTACTGTGCGAGGATGAAGTCAGAAGGATGTGGCTGAACATTTTAAATCTTTCATTTTGAGGATATAGTACACACGGAGGAAAATCCGTATCCAACATTATGGTCGGGTTACTCCAGAACACCAGAGAAGAAGAGACTGCGGGTGCTGCAGAGACCTGACAGCAGTGACACAAGAGCAGAAAAGATATTTCGTGTGTATTTGCTGCATCTCCTGGTATCAGCTATTCAAAAATTACCTGTTTAAACCGCAGCTGATTTTGTCAAAACATGAAACGGGCAAAAGCTTCACCGCGCGATGCATCCCTCATCGCAGCATGTAAACACAAGAGAAGAGATAACTTTACAATTGATCAGCACTGTGTGCTAACTCTGGCAGAAATAGGCATAAATAAAGAATTATGATGTGAACTTTAAAGATTGCTCATAGTTTCACCACCTGCCGCAGCTGAATTGAGAATGAAGCTAAAAACAGTAGCTAAAAATGCTACTAAATGTTATGTTTTTTAAGGTCATCCTCCAATCCCTCCATTTTAGAAGGCACCAGAGTTGTTATGTCGCCTCTTTTAAGACATGACAGCTGGTTTTTCCACATTTATATGTAGTTATAGATCCAAAACAAAAGAATTGCGCTGTCGGCTCTACATTTGTAATGTAAATACATGCGAGTTCCGGCGTCTACCGGAAGTTTCACCCATAATTCACGCAAAGGCTCATGGGGCGTAGGAATAAGGTCAATAGTGCGGGACTATAGTGCCTTGAATTTTGAAGGTAACTCGGACACGATGCTCACTACTTCACTTTTCTAAACACTGGATATGATGTCACCGATTTCACAAAGTCAAAATCAAAGTAAAACAAACATTTCACTGTGTTTATGACTCCACTGTGTTCTGATAGTAAAAATGTGGATGGTTTATTCAAATACACTTTTTGTTTGACTGCAATGCATTGTGGTCTATATTCGCTGATCTAGTGACCATCGATGCACGCTAGTTTTTCGCAAAGACTTCTGGGAAATATAAAGTGCACTTCATTTCGCAATTAGTAGATTCAGACAGCACTAGAAAATGGTGAACGCACTATATAGTGGTTAGTGAGGGGATTCGGACACAACCCAATTTTTCTAATTTCGAGTCCGTTGACTCTGAGCTCAGGTCTGAACTCTTAAATTTGTTTTACCTGCTTCTTAAAACGGGCTCCAGAAGTGTTTTTGTAGTGTTTACCTGATTGTGTTTGTTACAATCCCAACCCAGAAGGGAAGAGAGAAGTTGTGTAACATCAAATTAAGATTCCCAGACTAGTCAATTCTAGACGTGTGCAGCTTTTAATTCAATGAATAGAATAACTTATAAGTGCTGTATGGAAAATAAAAGGAGTTTCACTGGAGGAAAGTTGTGGGACAAAACACATGAATTAATTGTTAAGATTTACAGAAACCAACAAAAACAAACCCTCTCCAAAGGACAATAACAAAAATGAGACCCTAGGCTACCAGAAATTAACTTTGAGTTTATCACAGAATAGCTCTCATCAGAAGTTCAAAAATCAAAGTCCACAGAAACAAGAACTGGAGCTTTAAGCTGGACCACACAACAGGGGCGAGCTGGTCACCAGTAAAGGGTGTGACAAAAGCTGTCTAAGCTGAAGCAGAACTGTGCTGCTCTCTCATGTTCCTGTGGTTTCAGGAGGATCAGAAGAAAACACACTGATGTACTTCAGGATAATTGCACACGTGCACAACTCTACATTTCCTCTTTCATGCTGTCACTTCCTGCATGAATCTTTATCTAATAACTGCAGGAATATTTGTCATTTTCTTCCATCATTTCACACAGCAGTTCACCAAGTTCCTCCACTGCAGACAGAGACAGTCATGTTGATGTGAACATTAGAGAAACTCATCATGGAGCTGAAATATCATCCTGATTCACTCAGATGACACTTGAACAGCACACAGGTTTTTGTAGCACACTTTCTCACTGTGGGGGTCGGGCTATTTGTACCTCATCTTTGGATCTGGAACTGGACTGTTTGTATCGGGTAAGAAGAAACATTTCTGCTCCTTCAGCTGTTTGATTGTAGAAAATGTGTTTCAAGTCAGTTTCTGCTGCTTCAGCTTCACATGTTAGTTTGATCATCATTAGCAGAGAATTCATCAAGCAGCCATTGTTACAGAAGAAAAGCTGAATCATTTCTGCAAACATGTTGAAATCTCACTGAACAACTAAACTGATTCTTGATTTCTGCAAATATGAGTGAAGTTACAAATATTTAGAGTTTGATGATCTCACTAATTCTGGAACATCTGCTGGTTTCAGAGAACAAGATCAGATCCGAAGTTCAACTGAATTAACTGAAGTTTGGAAAAAAAACTGAAGAAAATGATCAATTTAAGAAGAAAACAGTTCACGAATATAATTCTTTTGTTCGTCAAAAAATGTTTTAAAATATTTTCTGGAGGAAAAATAAATTTTTTGTTAACCGTGTGAGTGTGTGTCTGTGCTGCTTGTTGCTGCTGTCAAACTTCAGATGAGTCCGTAGTGAAGCCCGTGGTGAGCGTGTACCCAGCAGCATCCAGAGACCCTGTGGAGAGGGGCAGCTCCCTGCTGTGTCTGGCCTCAGCCATGTTTCCTCCTGTGGTCCAGTTCTCCTGGAAAAGACAGAAGAACAACGGACAACCAGAGAACCTTCCTTCTACTGGGACAGAGCAGCTGGATCTCAGAGAGTCTGGACGCAGCGCCTCCATCCTGCTGATCCATCAGCAAGAGGACAGCTCCTATAAATACATCTGCTCCGTCAAACATGAGGGGGGAACAGTGGAGGTCCAAACAGAAGGTAATGAAGGCTTGGTGACTGTGTTCAACAGAGAATTAGTTTCATGTGAAGATGCTGTCAGAGAGAGCAGATGAAGACTCAATCAGACTTCTTCCCTTTCTCCTTCATTTGGCCCTCCAAACGAAGAGTTATGAAAAAAAGAGTGTCTCATAATTCGGACGTCACCTTCGTTCGATGACGTCATCAATAACTGTCTGTCCGCTAGCTTTAGCTTGGAGATTTCAGCGCTCAAATATATATAACAACATGGTCATGCTACGACAAAAAGTCGTTACTTACATTTAAATGTAAACTTCTGTGGTTTAGAGCACACCTATGTGAAGAAAAATGCCTCTCAGAATGACACAGTTTACACTTGCGACAAAGGACTTTATATCCCTCCGCTTGGAGGGTCAGATTTAAAAAATAATAATTCCAGACACATTTGCACTAAAAATGACCCTTCAAATGGAGGGATAGGGAGAAAGGAAGAATTCAGACTGGGCCGAACAAAACACCAATATTTCACTTTGCAGCTCCAAACATCTGACTCTTTCTCTGTTTCAGAGCTTTGTCCATCCTTTAAGAAGATCTTCAATGACGTGAAGCTGCTCTGCCTGCTGTACACAGTGCTGATAGTGAAGAGTCTGGTGTACTGCTGTGGACTCTCTCTGCTGATGATCCTCAGAAACAAGGGAGCATCCACCAACTCCAAACATGCTGACTGACTGTTTTCTGATCCTCTTTTCTCTCCATCAAATCTCATCCTTTCATCTCATTCATCACTTTGATCACAGCTGTCTAATGTTCTTAATGACTTGATACAGATTCTTCATCAAACTGTGTCAGTAGCTAGTTTGTGGTGAAGTAAAATTGCTTTTTTGTTTTCAATACAAAAATTCAGTAATTTACACTGTTCCTTTTTTACATGATCTTCAAGAATGTTTTCAATAAACTCAAACACAATCTTCTTGTTTCTATTTATTTAAAGATATTTAACTAAGTTTGTGATTCTCTCTGGTGCATTAAATTATACAAAGGTTCTATGAAGCAGAATAAAGACAGAGAGCAGAGAGAGGTTAATGAGTGAACAGTAGATATAAATCTGCTCTCAGTGGTTTTTATTACAGGAAATGCTGCAGACAGACAAAATTCCTGCAGATGTTTGAGCTCTGCAGACTTCAAACCGTTTTCTGTGGCTTCACAAATAAAAACAGAAAAAAAAACTTTTACTGTTCTTTAGACAAATGTCTTAGTGATTTTCATTTTAGACATTGAATTCAATTTGATTAGAACCACAAATCAAAAATATATTTTCATATTCCAGCACTTCATGAGGTTTCTGAATTCAGAACTTAATATGTAGCATCACCACCACTGTCTGAATAAGAGAATAGAATGAGGGTAAATATAGGAAGGTGTAGAGAGTAATGAGTACAGAAAAACATCAACATGATGGAAAACATCTGACAACAGACAACAACCAAAGTTATTATTGAGGGTCAAAGAAATAACTTTCAACTTGATGTTGTGACGACCAGGTCAAAGGTGTTCACACAGAAAACAATGTCTTTAATCGGGCTGCAGAGTCTTTTTAGCTTTCATTAAAAAGTAACTTAAATTTAGAGTTGAACTGATTACAATTGTAAAGGGGAACATAAAATACAAACAGTTACTTTACTTTGAAACAGTTTGAGTGCCCCCCCCCCCCAAATGGTGGTTTAAATGTGTCCCTGTGTTACAGTTACAGAAGAGAATATTTGTTTTACCACAGTTAATTTTAAAAACTATAGAAGCCGAAAACAGCCTACCCTACTTTTTTTTTTTTTATCTTTTTCTCGATATAACGAGATAATCAAGAACGGAGAATGATGCGTCCCCCTCTTCCTTTCTCACACAGACACAGAGACTTCACCTGTTTGATAACACTCCACAAAAGTTGTTTTTATTATTAGTGGATCTATGCACTTTAAACGTCTTAATTCAGTCTCATGCTCCAGCCCCTCCCTTAATTTCCCCCAAAACCCCAAACAAACAGACAAATTGACAGAATTCAGGTCTGCTGAGCATGTCTGCATGGTGCGTTCACTTAGCTCTGGACATCAGCAGCAAAACAAAGCAGTTTATCAGAGAAGACATCAAACATCAGCACTGATCCATGTATCATCGATTGATTAAATCAGGGGTCTCAAACAGTCTGTGACTGTAAAGTGCTTTGGACCTATGTAGCACTTGTTGGAGCCATTCGGATGAAATTATATTTCATTCATCCATGCGCCTGTCGTACCTTGGTCATGTGGCCGTTCTGGTCTCTTATTGGTTAAGATACATTTTGGGAGCTGTCGTGTCTTTATTGGACTTTAACTGGTTTTAGAACAAGGAAAGCACGGCACCACAATAATCTTAGAGTGTCTTATAGCGTTATATTCATGTTTAGTACAACTTTTTTTAAAATCTTTTTTACTTTAAAATATATTTTTATGGTTTGATTTTTGTACTTTGACATTCCAATTACAAAATGGGATTATTTGAAACAGTATTAAAAAGGGAGAAAAAAACTTCAACTTTTTCTGAGTTAACAAGTTACAACAAAGTTGTTTATCATTTTAAAAGATACTCTTTAGGTTACGATGAGTACTTGCATTTCAAGAGGAAGAATTTGTTTAACCAGAGGGGAAATATGTTGTATATTCAAGGTAAATGTGCTACTTCACCACTGTGGAGTACGGTGATATGTGTGAAGAAGAAAGAGTAATGAAGAAGATAAGAACACCAAAGCTGAGATGTGAAGTGTGGTCATTCATTGAGTGTCATGGATCTGGATCACCCCACACTGTCGACTCCTCGAAGGAATAACCTTTGACCCCAAGACTCTTTTTTTCCTCAGATAGTTCTCTTGTAGCTTGTTCAAATGGAGAGAGCACCCTGAGCATCTCTTCAATGACATTCAAATCTTCAGGAGTCAGTGGAGTAATATTGTTTCTCAGTGAGGCCAAAGCCACCCATGCTGCCTCCTTCTGCTCAGTTATTCTCTCCAGCATGTGGTAGGTGCTGTTCCATCGTGTTGGCACCTCGTTTATTCATTTATGCAACGGTGTTCCCAGCTGTTGCTGTATTTGAGCAAGCTTCTCTTTGGCCGTGGTGCTTGATCGAAAGTATGTCACAATTTGCTGTGTTTTGTAGCGTATATCTGTTAGTGTTATAATGGGATCACATGACTTTTTTACAAGTAAATTGATTGAATGGGTAATACAAATAGTTTACCGTATTTGCAGTATGCAAGCACATGAAATCATGTTAGCTGCTGCATCAGTGGCACCTGACCTTGCTCACTATGCCCCACTCCTCCATAAGGCTCCTTTTAACCATGGCCAAGTTATCTGCAGTGTGTTTCTGTGGAAAATGCTGCACTCCCAAGACTGATGTATGCAAGTCATGGCTGTCTTGATCCACGCAGTGGGAAGTAACAGCAAGACATACCTCCATATTAATCGAGGTAATATGTCTGTCTCAATTAATATGCAAGATGTGGTTTTTACAAACTATTTAGCACAAATATGGGAGGAGGAAATGTAGATGGATCAAAATAGCACACACTGATCTAGCAAATCTAGAAGTTAAATCGGTTTTTAATATGTTTCAACAAAAGGGACAAAAAGTTAAAACAATCAGCATTTATTGAAAAAATATGAATATCACTCTCAAATTTCAAAAGCTACTATCCAACAAACTATAAAAACTAATAATTTTCCTTTTTACTGTTGTGCGTAAATGTGCACTTAAAAATGCACTGTCAAAGTTTACATGTGCATTTTTAACAGGAAAAATCTCAGACGTTTCATATGCATTTTAACAAGAAAAAGACAAACTTTTATATTAAATTTTTAAAATGGAAAAAGACACATTTTCAAACGTTTATAGAGATTTTTGAAATGGAAAAAGAAAACCTGCCAAAGTTTACATGAGCATTTTTTAAACAAGAAAACATTTGAAACAATGTTGTTTTTTTAACAGCATGGTGCAAAACTCACTGATGTCAGTGACAGTGATGTTGGTCTCCCTTTTTTGCCAGTGCATCAAAGTCCAGCTTTTGATTGGTTGTGGCAGTTCTCAGGATTGATCTGAGGTGATGGTCAGTGAGCTTGGATCTCTGATGGGATTTGTTGATGTTCATAACGCTGAAGTTCTGACGTAGGTTGACCCAAACAACGCATCTTCTGTGCCATCCTCAGGAGGTTTGGAAATGCAGCTTCGTTAAGTGAAGCATAAAAGTCATTCAGCCTTAGAGACTTGAACTTCTCCTTTGAGGCAGAGTCGGACTGAAGATCGATCCGGACACAAGAGACCCGCAGACTCTACCGAGCAATCTTTCAAAAACTCTCCTTTGGAGAATGGTTTGCTAGCTTTTGCTAGTTTGAATGCCAGCTAAAAACTTGCCTTGGTAGTTGATGATCGGACTTCGGTAAAAAAATATTTTGCTGTCCATTCTTTCTTAAAAGCTCGACACTCACTGTCCACTTTATTTTTTTTTTTGGTCCACTAATTTTTACTGAAGAGTTAAAAGGACAACAGAAATAAAGAGTAATACACTACCCTGGTCAGCACGCCATCTATTGGGAAACGTCAAATGAAATTATTAGATTATTTTTTCTTTTTTTCTCTGGACAAGTTCGGCGGGCCGTATTAAAAATTGTTGCATGTGGCCCGCGGGCCGTAGTTTACCCATGTCTGATTTATGGGGTATTTCCTTCACACTAATTAAGTCTTAAGTCTTTACATTCACAGAGAATAGCACACATTAGCCTCCGTGTAGTATCATGCTAACATTTCTTATAATAGCTTTACCTATTCTAGTGTTTGGATTTATATTTGCTCGATGAGGTTTTAGTCATTTAAAAAGCTTCTCTTTTTGCTTTTACACTTTAGGTTGCAGTACTCAACATTTCATGTATGAAAGTCTAAATATTCTGCAGGACACCATAGGGAATCGAACCCCAACCTGCTGAAGCAGGAATACCATTACCAGTGTCTTTAGTTTTTGGACTAAACATCAAAGTTGATGCCAAACAGACGTTTAACTTTGTTTGTGTTTCTTTGGTTCTGCAATGTTTGGCTGCAGAGCTCCTGGTCTGGGTTTGCTTCTTCTGTGAAAAGGACCCACTCACCAAACACCACTCACTCCATGCCAGTCTAGAGGCCATCCAAAGGCTGCTAAAGTCAAATCTTTGTGTTTGGCTGCCCAAATAAGCTCTATGGTGAAAGTTACAAACAGAATCAAAGGTGAAGCTCATTCGGACTGAGTCACAGATGGAGGAAGTAACAGCCGTTACAAACTAGTTCATGACTTACTCCTGCAGTTCTGGCTCCAGGCTGAGGCTCTGGTAGCTCTTGTTGGGAGGAATGACTGGATCCTGTAATCAGATGGTTTTGGTTTGAGTCACCCTCAGTCTGGCCCGTCCCCCAGGACCAGTTTGCCATGAAACAGCCCAACAGGGCAAATGCTTCTAGCAACACGGCTCCTGGGATCATTCGGGCACGCAAACCCCTCCAC
>NW_023417024.1:14010-17258 GCF_002922805.2 Oryzias melastigma | reverse complement strand
TTTGGGTGAGCGTGGGGGGTTGGAGGGGTATGGGGTCATCAGGGTTTTTCAGGAGGGTTATCCTGATGATTCTAAAAGCATCTTCTTCGTTTTAATGCTGCCTCAGTGTGTAAACCCCGTCCAAAGTCCTGATTCTGCTGGGTGGCAGGATTCCTCTTGAATCGAGCGCCTTGATGATTTTTATTGCGTCTCTGTGCTGTTGGATCCTGCCTGCTTTCTTCTCAGTCTTGTGGGACTCCTGGAGAACAGCAGCTGGTGTTTGAGGAGCGTTTGTGACCTGTTCCTTCATTCTGCCGGTGGACCTTCACTGCTGCAGGTTTGGTGTTGTTGCTGCCAGCAGTGGGCGGCATCCTCCCCAAAGTGAAGAACGGATGCTTCAGCGCTTTACTTGGAGAGGAGCGTTTTTTTGGATCCACCATCAGCATCCGTTTCAGCAGGTCCACAAATTGTTCCACTTCTTTTTTCTTTGCTGTCTCCAAATGTGGAGGGATGAGTTGGTCAAAAGTCCAGAAATCAAGCCTGTCTGTGACCAATCTCTCTGTTTTCAGGGATTGTTGTAGGGGTGTGTCTATCTTCCAGGGTGTATTCTGCCTTCACCCATCAGTAGGCGGGTTAGACTCCAGTGACCTTAAGGGACAAGCAGCTAAGCAGATGAATGAATAAGTTCATACTGATCAATATTTAATACCTGAACAATGTTTTGCTGTGTTAAGTTAGTAGAAAAGTACAGTCAATGCTTTAAAGAAAGGTACGTTTTCATCAGAAAGTTCAGACATCAGAAGTGTCTTTTGTTAAAATAACATTTGATCTACATTTCTGGAATGTTCTAAAAGCTGAATTAAGACTACATGTTCCATTATTATCAGTGTTTTGTTTTTTCCAGACAATAATCATGAACTGAAACTAAATAAATACAATGTTTTGCTTGGAAATACATAAATTATTCGGCTAGTAGAGTTCAGATTTGGCTGGTAGACTTTGAATGATGCCGGCTAGTAACCAAAAAAGTTCAAAGAGCTCTGATTACTAATAATGGTAACACATATGTTTTTAAAAAGAACAAACTTCACCACAGACTACTTATATATGCATTTATTGCCTTTATTTTAATTCATAATCTGACAAAAACTTCAGATACCAACTTAATTGTTTAATATAATTGAAACTTGACGTATCGCTTTCACTAAAGTTGCAAGCTAACATTTAGAATTTAAAAGAAAAGTAAAATCAAGACTCCACAGACAGCAGTCATTTCATATTCAAACATTAATTTTCTTCACTTTAATCAAACAAACAAATATAACATAATACAAAAGTTATTTTGTTACATCATGACGTTTAGTTACATTCAATCGTTCATTCATATTCGTCTCTGACATTTTTTTAAGCATGTTTGCTACAACTAACAAAAACATTAAAAAATATTGACAATGTCATAAATCTAAATACATCAAAGCAGTTTTATTTTTGTTCCACACAGTTCCACTAGATGGAGCTATTTGACAAAGTTCAACAGCATTCCCTCATGTCTACTTGCTAAGACAGTAAATTTATTTTCACTTTTATTAAGGACAGAAGAACATCAAGAAAGCTTTGATAGAACCACAAATCTTCAAACATTTGATGAAAATATCTTTATCCCTGATATATTCATGAAACATACTGTAGCGTCCCTCCAGACTGATGCACCGAAACTCCAAAGCTTTTTAATGCTCTTTATTCTGGTTACTGTCGGCCCTAACCAACGCCGTACAACTTGCAGCAACTTCAGAACCGAACCAACAGGGGAGAGCGCTTCCCCCAAAACATCCTCATTCCCTCGCACCTGCACAGCCCACCCTCTTTTTCCTATTCAGCCAATAGCTGCGCCCAACCAGTCAGAGTGACAGAACAAGGGCCAATCACCGTCTCATACTGGTGCATTCACTGAACCCTGGAATCCAGAATGCACCCATACAGTTACCCAGCAGAACTCAGTCCGCTACACTATCCCCCCCTTAAAAAAAACCTCGCCCTCGAGGGGAAACAAAGTCTCTCAGATGAGCCGGCAGTCGTCGAGTTCTCTGTGGCCGTGCCCGCTCTGTAGGGCCAGTATTAGTGACCCCAGGTGACCCAGCAGTGACAGGAGTGGGGCATGTAGCCCCTGTGGGGGAATTGTCAGCCACAGGATGCACAATGGGTCCATTAGAAGGTCTCACTGCATCAGCAGCACTTTCTGTAGTCTCCTGTGTTTCCTCTGCAGGTGTTTCTGACCTCGCAGCACCTCTGTAGGGAGCCAGCCTGTCTCGATGCAGTGCCACTTTTCTGCCCCTAGGAGGAAGTTGAACACGGTAAACCACCTCCCCCAGCCTGTCCAATACCTCACAAGGACCCACCCAGTCACTGTCCAGTTTTGGACACCTGCCTTTCTTCCTTTGAGGATTGTAGACCCACACCAACTCACCCTCTTGAAAATGTCGCCCCCTAGTGTGCACGCCATAATTCCTTTTTTGTCTCTGTCCAGCACTCAACAGCTTGTTTCTTGCAAAGTTGTGGGTGGACTCCAGCCGGTCCTGCAGCTTCCTTGCGTAGTCTAGCCCTGGAAGGTCCTCAGGTACATCTGGGGGCTTCCCCATTGCCATCTCTGCTGGTGTACGTATCTCTCTGCCCAGCATCAGCAAGGCAGGAGAGCAGGAAGTTGCGTCCTGGGCTGCTGACCTGTAAGCCATGAGCAGCAGGGGGTATCCCAATCCCTCTGATGTTTATCTGCTACAATGGCCAGCTGTTCAGCCAATGTGCGGTTAAATCTTTCAACTAACCCATCGCTCTGTGGATGCAGGGGGGTGGTACGGGTTTTGTGGGCACCCAGTTTTGCACACATAGCTGCGAATAGTTTGGACTCAAAGTTTCTTCCCTGATCGGTGTGGATGACCTCTGGCACCCCAAGCCGACTAAACATCCCCTCCACCAGTGCATCCACCACAGTCTCCGCTTCTTGGTCAGGCAGGCAGTATGCCTCAGGCCACTTGGTGAAATAATCCATCGCAGTGAGAATGAAACGGTTCCCCTTTTCTGAGCGAGGAAATGGGCCTAGAACATCAATTCCCACTCTCTCCATGGGGCAGCCTGCAGGGAACTGTTGAAGGGGAGCATGTGACCGACCCACTGGGCCCTTACGTGTGGTGCAGGAATCACACCTTCTGCAGAATTCCTCCACATCTCGACGGCTCTGGCCCCAGTAGAAGCCTTGTCTGAGCCTGCGGAGAGTT
>NW_023417024.1:7829-12872 GCF_002922805.2 Oryzias melastigma | reverse complement strand
CGAGTGGTGTTTTATTAGAAGGAGAATAACCAATTTGTCAATATTAATTTACCTTACAAAAGGAGAGGAATGTAAATGCTGGTCGCTATAAGTTAAATAAATAAAGCATCAGTTCAGAGAGAAAGTTCATCCATTACTGCTTGTTTTGTCCAGACGATGAAGGAAAAATGTCTTTTAAAGAAGCCTGCGCAGTGATATCGAACGTTTGGTCTGTGTGACCGGAACTTCTTTTTTAGGTGTGCGTTATTACTGTGCATTATCACTTTTTAATGCACACCCAGCAGCCAATCAGAATCGAGTATTCACCCAGACCATGGTATAATAGACATTTATTCAATGTTTTCTCTTTTTTACCTCAGATCTTATTTCATTGTAGAATTTATTACATAGATGAATATTGTCATCGTGTACTTATGCAATACTAACAAAACTAAAGTGTTTTTTGCTTAATTTACATCAGTTTTGTGCATAAACTCTTGATCCTCTGCAGAACAGAAAGAGTCTGAAAAGTACTTCAGGGAAAACAATTATATTTAAAAATGTTTCACATACAAAAAAAACATTAAAAAAAATATTTCAACATCCATCCAGAATCTGTTCCAGTTGAATCTTGAAGATTCTCATAATTTGTCCATAAAGTGGTTGCTGTGCAACCACTGCTGAGGTTATGCTTAAAATGTTGAACCGGGTTGAACATTCAGTGTGCGCTCAGCGGCTGGGGGGCGTTGTGCTGAGCGGGTGCAGAGCGACCGTCACATGGAGCACAACATGAATCCACTATGAAAGGATTTGTGATCATTTCAGTATTCTGTATAATTGTTTATTTGTTTTGATCCTTTCTGTTAGTAGGAAAACAGACAGTTTTCCTACTAACAGAAAAAAAAATCATATTCTTAAATGACCTTTAATTCATTGTTGAAAAAAAATCGAAATTGTGACTTTAAAACTGCGAATCAAATGGAATTGTGGCTTGACTGAATCGTTACACCTCTAATCAAAACTCTCTCCTGATTTCCACCATCAACCCAAAAACATTGAATGAAAATAGCATCAACCATCAGAAGATCAACCATCTCTCCTGTCTCTCTCTACTATCACTCTGCTCTGATGAGTTTCCTCCTTGTTGGTCTGTTTGAATGGTTTTAATGGACGAGGTTCAAACCTGTGACTCTGACAGTTCAGACCTTCTACAGGACTGTCCTACCGTTACTTCTGATGTTCTGGGGAAGACCATGTAGAAAAATATTCAATCTTCTAAGATGAAATCCCAGAGAGATCAAGCGTATGTCAAGTTTCTCATTTGAAAAAGAATAACAGTCCAAGAACATGTGGATCAAATGTTTAAATATGTGTTAAAGTGTTAAACTCTACATAATATTACTAATAATACTAATAATAATAAAAGGATCTGCTGGATTTTTTTCATGATTCTTTTTCAATCTTTCTCTGAAAGGACTTTAAGGTTGGTATTTTCTCCATCATTAGTTCAGATTCATTCCAGGCGTTTGCTGGTGCTGCCCTCTGCTGGCAAACATGTCAAACTGCAGGAAACACCAGAACCGACTCTCCTACCATGAAGTTCTGGACTCACACCGCCATGTCTGTCAGTACAACCCAGAGTTCAGGAAAACTGGTGTGTTGGAAAATTGTAGAATCCAATGGGAGAACAGACACACTTTAGGATTAAGATAAGTGTTTTAATAGCAAATCAGAATAATACACGCGCGGTGCACGTGAGCGTGTAGGGAAGCTCATTCATAGAGGGTTCTGACGACATGACAAGATACAAGAATCTTTATAGGGATTTAGAATTTATATTAGAATTTGATCAAAAATATTCTCTTACACACTGAACATGTGACCAGTCTGTTGGCATTCTGGGTAATGCAGTTCTTAAATAACTAACTTCAATACACAACATTAAGTGTATGTTGCTTGTTGTTACACTGAACTTGTATGGAGTTATGTGTGTACAAATATAGTCATGCAGCCACTGGCACCGTGAATCCGAGACAAATTTCCTTCGGGACAATAAGTATATTTGATTTGACTTAATTAACAAAGTTCTCTCTTTTAAAACATGATAAAGGTTATGGAGGGTCATGTGTTTGTCACGTGTGTCATGAAATCTTGCAGACTCCACAGGGGGTCGACCTGCTGGGACCAAAAGGAGCGTCAATGATGGTCGCAGAAGAGACAGTCATCCTTTGAAGGGGACATTAACCAGAGTTTGAAATGTGTAATAGCAAGGGTTCTGGTCCAAGAGTTTAATGACTTGACTTCAGAGTGAGAAATAGGTTTTAGGAAACTTTATTGTCTCCCTTGTTGGAAAAGGGACTCTGTTATCTTGAGGTGATGTGCTTCAAACAAAAGTTGGCTGACCAAAAGGTCAACCCAGGTTATCACAGCTGTTTCCCAGGGTGGAACGCTACAAATGCATGATTTGGTTTGGGAGCTTTTGAGGGAACGAACACAAATATCAGGTTTTATTGAACTTATGGTTGCATTGGAAATATCAGGAAAAAATAGTGATTTAATCACTGAGGAGAGAAATGATCTTTTTGATCTTCCATGTTAAAAGTGTTTAAAAGTGTCTTTAAATGTCTCCAAAGGGGTAAAATAGACTAGAGGGTTTTCTTTTATGTTTGAAAATAACTCAAAAATTATTGAAACATCTAAAATACAGTGAATAAAAACATGATCTTTAAACTTTCTCATTAAAACAGCTCCACAGCGCCCCCGTATGGCTGTTTAATCACCACCATGTGTTAAAAGATGAGAACAGTTTGTATGTTAGTATAACCAAGAGCCCAAAATCAACCATTCTGTCTATTTTCCATCTCTCTGCTTTATTGCTGCTGATTATCTGGGTCAAGTGTATTCAGACAATCTGAAGGTCTGACAGAACACAAAAGAACTTTAAAGAAAAAATTTAAAGCCAACAGAGTTAAAGGGGTGAATGTTCTAAAAGAATTCACTGATTGTTCCATTGTTAAATGAAAAGACTCATCAATAAATGTGAACTGAATTTGTCTTTGTGTATTTTCTCCACAGTTGTTAAACATCAGATCACAGTGTGTTTGTGAACATGAATGTGTTTGAGTGTTTGTGCATCATGTGACCCAGATTGTCTTCATCTGCTGTCAGATTCAAATCAGGAAGATGAAACCACACAGCAGCTTCAGCTGAGCTGTCAGTCTGCAGCAGCAGTCTTCTCTGTGAGCTGCAGGGGCTGATGGGAGCTTGGAGGAGGAGTCACAAAGCACGTGGTCCTGCTGTCATCTCACAGCTCGTCCTTCTTTGTCCTCAGCTGCATCAGAACACCACTTCTCCTCAGGTTCACCAGAGGAAACACGGCTGAACAAAATGCTTTTCCTCCCAGCTGCTGCTCTGTGCTGTCTGTGTTCAGGTGAGTGTTTGCAGCCAATCAGGAGCCAGCCAGGTCTACCTGGAACAAACACTGTCAGCCTGACCTTCACCTGTCTGTCTGTGTCTCTGCAGCACTGGTTACTGTGGCAGCAGAACTCATTCAGGAGGATTTAACATTGACCAGGAGAGTTGGTCAAAGTGTCTCTTTCAGCTGTGGAGGAATTCAGGAGTGTGATGGCAGCAACAGATACTGGTTCCAGAAGAAAGAAAATGAAAAATTCAGACGGATTCTTCGGTTTGTTGAAAGTAGTGGTAACATATACAAAGGTTATGGTCATCCTCAAGAAGATGATTTCTCTGCTGATAAAACCCAGACAGGATCTGAATTGAAGATCAATAAAGTCAAAGTNTCATTCAGGAGGATTTAACATTGACCAGGAGAGTTGGTCAAAGTGTCACTTTCAGCTGTGGAGGATTTCAGGAGTGTTATAGTGACTACAAAAACATATACTGGTACCAGAAGAAAAAAACAGAAACATTTAAAATAATTCTTCATTTTCCTAAAACCAGTTGTCGAATAGGTCAAAAATATGGTCATCCTCAACAAGATGATTTCACGGCAGAGCAAACCCAAAGAGGATGTGAATTGAAGATCAATAAAGTCAAAGTGGATCATTCAGCCTCCTATTACTGCAGCTGCGTGAAGAGAGATCCCCACAGTGAGAAATGATTCCTGCAGGCTGAACAAAAACCTGCAGATGAACAGATGTTAGTGTTTGTAACAGAAAGAGAGCAGGAAACCACAGCCAGGTTCACCTGTTTCTCCTCCATCTCACACAGACTCACAAACACACTGAACTGAGGATTCATGCATTAAATAAAAACACAAGCAGATGAAATGAAAGAATGAAACAGTTTAGACAGTAAACATATGACACCTTCATCCAAATGTTCAGATCATTCAAATGTTTACTCCAATCATCTTCATGAGTTCATAAATGCAGAAATCAGAGTCTGACAGTTTCTGCAGACACAGAAACTCAGAAATCAGTGAGTCTGAAGAAAGTTGAGTTTTCAGTCTGTTTTAAATGTATTGATTATCAGCTGATCAGAGAAACACACAGAACAAATAAACTGTGGATCTGAACAAACTTTGACAAACTGTTTGGTTCTGGTCTCCTCCTGTTGGTCCGGTCATCATCTCCTGTCCTGTTGTTCACCTGTTAGACTGTCTCTGTTGTTATTTTATGACATTTCTCTAAAATACTTGGTGTTTGTTCACAACGGATCCAATGTTTTTATTCAGTTCGTGAGATTTCAAAAGATTTAATGTTTGACTGCAAACAATTAAGTACAAAATCCAACAGTTTGAACAATTCTTTAAATGAATGAGTCTCTTCTCTCTGATGTCATTTCTCAGTCTGATAGTTTTATTCTCCAAAACATGTCAGTGTTTTCTTCATGTTTTATTCATGCCAAACAAAAATATTTACTCTATTTTCTAAATGTGTCATGAATACCAAACCATGAATCAGAAAAATGTTAATAACTGGAAAGTCATTCAACATTACCTGCAGTTCTGTAATTACTACTGTCAATACCTGCAGCATTGTGTGAAAACCTGATGTCTGACATCTATCATTGCCAATAAAGGGTACATAAAGTATTGAGATA
>NW_023417024.1:6927-7653 GCF_002922805.2 Oryzias melastigma | reverse complement strand
GGTCCGGTCATCATCTCCTGTCCTGTTGTTCACCTGTTAGACCGTCTATGTTGTTATTTTATGATCTTCTTCTGGTTCTCATCCTGATAACTTTAGTTAAAATTCAATCTTTAAATACATTTCTGGCGATTTCACCGTTTTCTGGTTTGTGTTTTTGTTCTGGACTTTACAGTTTGTATTTTCCAACATGAACTGTGACCTGATCCAGAAGTGAAAACTCAACCTCATCAATGATTGAGACTCATGTTGTTAAATGTTCATCATTATGTGTGAGATCATCCAAAAACCTGATAATGGAACCATCTCTCATGTGGACTCTCATCCAGTTAAAGAGTCTGTGATCATCCACTCTGGAGCTGATGAACAGTTTGATAATAGATCACCATCAAACTGTTCCTCTCTGCCTCATCTGTTGACTGACTAGAAACTAGATGACAGGATTTTTCTATCACTACAAAATCTAACAGTTTGAACAATTCTTTAAATGAATGAGTCTCTTCTCTCTGATGTCATTTCTCAGTCTGATAGTTTTACTCTCCAAAACATGTCAGTGTTTTCTTCATGTTTGAGTCGTTCCAATCAAAACTATTTACTCATTTTTCTAAATGTGTCATGAACATCAAACCATGAATCAGAAACACGTAAATAACTGTAACATTAGCTGCATTTCTATAATTACTGTCATTGAACGTCAGGTAAACTAGATCCAGACTAATGAGGAACCTG
>NW_023417024.1:0-6915 GCF_002922805.2 Oryzias melastigma | reverse complement strand
ACACACACTCACACACTCATCTCTATTCAGATCTAGTTCCTGACAATGACAGAACTTTTTCTGCTCCTCTCTCATTGTGTTGGATCATGTAAACTTCCACTGAGACCCACAGATCAGAGACGGATTTAAACGTTTTAATCCAGAGGAACAACAGAACACTAAAGGGACGATGTGTTTTGAGGGCACTGACACTTTGAATGATCCAAGAACTTTGTTTTGGAACATAGATGAACTGTTTTAGGAGGGAGAGGAGCTTTTGCTGCTGGTCCATGTTGTTGTTCTGCAGGAGACGGATCATTTTAAGGAATGACCAAAGAGAATATTTGTTCTGATTAAAGAAATGAGCTAAAGTCTCTGAGAATGAATGTCTCATTTTGGTGATGTGTATTTAAGTTTGCTTTTGTCAATACCTGCAGCATTGTGTGAAAAAATAAAGTATTGAGATCAACTTTTATTATTGACCAAAAGTCTTATTTTCCACCATCATATGCAAATATTTAATAAAACTAGCATCATAATTTCTGGATTTTTTTTGCCTCTTATCATATTTTTGTACACATATTTATTTACAAACTCAAGGTCTAATAACAAAAACCACAACTGAATATAACAGAAAGTAGAACAGAAAAAACAGTCATATACAACAAAATCACCAGTAAAAGTACCATAAAAGTAAAGGAATTCTAGAACACTATATTTCAGTGTTTTCAGTTTTTTCATACAAAGTACAAAAGAGAAAACTTTAAGAAATAATTCTATAGCAGTATTTTTGTATTGGTGACTGGTATTTACAAATACTGTGTCTGATGTTTGTGGGACTAAAATGACTCTTATTTAAAATGAATTAAGACGTTGAATAAAGCCATAAATGAAGTGTCTATAAAACACTTGAAGAGTGTTAACTCCTGCACCAACAAACATTTCTGTATCTCTGCACCATCGTGGTGGTTTGAATCAAATCCTAAAGTCATCATTGTAGAACACCTGCAGCTTCTGCATGTTCACTGCTTTATAGTTAGACCACAGATGGACAGTGAGGAGAGGAGTACAGTGAGACTTGAATAAAACAACTGAACATGAATGAAACAGGAGAGCGGGCTTAGTGACAGAAACTTAACATCAATTTACCAGAACATGAAGAAAACTCATGGAGCAACAAAAAGGAGACAAAGCAGAATAGATGATCTGACACTGAAGAACTGAAAGCAGACACGGATACACACTGAAGGAATAAAATAATGAAGACAGCTGTGGATGAACAAATGTGGATGGTGGAGTTTGTCACAAAAAGCTCTCAACAGAAGTTCCAAAACCAAAGTCCACAGAAACAAGAACTGGAGCTTTAAGCTGGACCACACAACAGGGGCGAGCTGGTCACCAGTAAAGGGTGTGACAAAAGCTGTCTAAGCTGAAGCAGAACTGTGCTGCTCTCTCATGTTCCTGTGGTTTCAGGAGGATCAGAAGAAAACACACTGATGTACTTCAGGATAATTGCACACGTGCACAACTCTACATTTCCTCTTTCATGCTGTCACTTCCTGCATGAATCTTTATCTAATAACTGCAGGAATATTTGTCATTTTCTTCCATCATTTCACACAGCAGTTCACCAAGTTCCTCCACTGCAGACAGAGACAGTCATGTTGATGTGAACATTAGAGAAACTCATCATGGAGCTGAAATATCATCCTGATTCACTCAGATGACACTTGAACAGCACACAGGTTTTTGTAGCACACTTTCTCACTGTGGGGGTCGGGCTATTTGTACCTCATCTTTGGATCTGGAACTGGACTGTTTGTATCGGGTAAGAAGAAACATTTCTGCTCCTTCAGCTGTTTGATTGTAGAAAATGTGTTTCAAGTCAGTTTCTGCTGCTTCAGCTTCACATGTTAGTTTGTTCATCATTAGCAGAGAATTCATCAAGCAGCCATTGTTACAGAAGAAAAGCTGAATCATTTCTGCAAACATGTTGAAATCTCACTGAACAACTAAACTGATTCTTGATTTCTGCAAATATGAGTGAAGTTACAAATATTTAGAGTTTGATGATCTCACTAATTCTGGAACATCTGCTGGTTTCTGAGAACAAGATCAGATCTGAACTTCAACTGAATTTAACTGAAGTTTGGAAACAAAACTGAAGAAAATTATCATTTTAATGAAGGAAACGGTTCACAAAATACATTTGTTTGTCAAACAAATGTTTTAAAATATTTTCTAGATGAATAAAAGAGATTTTTTAAACTGTGTGAGTGTGTGTCTGTGCTGCTTGTTGCTGCTGTCAAACTTCAGATGAGTCCGTACTGAAGCCCGTGGTGAGCGTGTACCCAGCTGCATCCAGAGACCCTGTGGAGAGGGGCAGCTCCCTGCTGTGTCTGGCCTCAGCCATGTTTCCTCCTGTGGTCCAGTTCTCCTGGAAAAGACAGAAGAACAACGGACAACCAGAGAACCTTCCTTCTACTGGGACAGAGCAGCTGGATCTCAGAGAGTCTGGACGCAGCGCCTCCATCCTGCTGATCCATCAGCAAGAGGACAGCTCCTATAAATACATCTGCTCCGTCAAACATGAGGGGGGAACAGTGGAGGTCCAAACACAACAAGGTAATGAAGGCTTGGTGACTGTGTTCAACAGAGATTCAGCTTCATTCCGACTCTTTCTCTGTTTCAGAGTTTGCTGCACTTCCAGCTGCAGGTTCCACAGCAGCTCTAACATCCCATCCAGCATCTTCCAGCATTCTAGCAGAGGGAACAGCCTCTGTTCCTCCTCTGGACCTGGTGAAGCTGTCCTTCCAGTCTGAGTGCAGGGTGAAGCTGCTCTGCCTGCTGTACACAGTGCTGATAGTGAAGAGTCTGGTGTACTGCTGTGGACTCTCTCTGCTGATGATCCTCAGAAACAAGGGAGCATCCACCAACTCCAAACATGCTGACTGACTGTTTTCTGATCCTCTTTTCTCTCCATCAAATCTCATCCTTTCATCTCAATCATAACATTGATTTCTCCTTTTTCATTTTAAAATTTTTTATACACTGTGATCCATCTTCTTTAAATGTAACTGTGTTTATTAAAACAAACATAAATAAAATCCTTGTTGATGCAATATTTGCTTAATTCTCTTTTTATAAATTCAACTCTGTGTGTTTTTGATTCTTTCAAGAACATAAAAATCTAAAAAGTTTCCGTGAATCAGAATAAAGACAGAGAGCAGAGAGAGAGGTTGATGAGTGAACAGCAGCAGATATGAATCTGCTCTCAGTGGTTTTTATTACAGGAAATGCTGCTGAAAGACGATCAAACTTCCTGCAGATGTTTGTGTTCTGCAACTTCATACCGTTATCTGTGGCTTCACAATAAAAAAGTAACACAACACTCACATATATTGTTTGCTGTTGTAATTATGACAAATGTCCTCATGATTTTAGTTTTAGACATTGAGTCTAGTANTGCAGATGTTTGTGTTCTGCAGCTTCATACCGTTATATGTGGCTTTACAATTAAAAAGTAACACAACACACACATATATTTTTTGCTGTTGTAATTCTGACAAATGTCCTCATGATTTTAGTTTCAGACATTGAGTCTAGTATCATTGATGTTTTCCATCATGAGGGAATCTGACATTTGTTTGCACACATCTGAAAGAGTTTGGGAAAGACTCCTCCCAGTTGGTGAGCACAGAAGTTCAGTGAACACAGAGCACATTGGTGCCGTCTGCCTTCTTCATGCTGGTTCTCTTGAACAGAACTGTGACCTGGTTTTTATCCATCACAAAGTCATTCAGTGGAACAAGGGAGGATTTCAGTGCTGTGATGTTCTGGAGAAAATCAGAACTTTCAAAAAGGGAAAAGAAGTTATTAAAAACATGAGGTCATTCTGAGTCTGAAACACCTTCAAAAATGACTTGTTGTTTGTCTTCCTCTGTCTGCTTGTTAATGGAGATTTTAGATCTGAACCTTGACAAGCTCTGATATCACCTCCTGATCTGAGCTTCAGTTTGTTCTTTGGAGTCATTTGGATTTTCCTATTTCTCTCTTTATTTCTTCAGAGATGTTTTGTTTTTGTTTTTAATGAACTTTTTTTGTACAGTAATAGCCATTTTGAGCTGTTTTGTTATGTTTTGTGTTTTGTTGATTGTATAAACAACAAACTTTTTTGACAGTATATTAGGATTCACACATAAATAGTTGTAGAAAGAAAGAAGTTTCACAAAGGCAAAGCTGTGGAGTTACAACTACAACTACACATCTTTAGGCTATGCTTGTGTGTATTTGTTGTGTAAAATTTGTGTGTATTTAAAACACAATGGAAAATAATATTTGGTGACTGAATGTTGAACATTGAAATAAATCTACAACCAGGAAGAATAACTTAATTAAAATGTTACCTGAAGTTTTTAGTCAAATGAAAAAAATAAATTATTTTTTTTTACAACATGTGAAGCTTCTGAGCCAAAACATTTTCGCACACATTTCTGATTTTATTGTCCTAATGGAGAAATTGGGAACATCAGGAAAAAAAGATATTCATGAGATTAATGAGAAAAAATATATATATATTGACTCTTGTGTTTGTGATGATCAGGTCAAAAGTTTAAACAGAAAATGTTTTTAAATGTCTCTATTGGAGGAAGACAGATTGCCTGTTTTTGTCTTCTATTTAAAAGTAACTGAAATATCTACTTTAATTGATGAATAATATTAGTAAAAAACAGTTACTTTACATTGACGCAGATCAAGGGCGCCCCCACATGGCTGTTTAAGGGCTTCAATGTGTTCAATGATCAGAATCATTGCTAACTATAACTATAGTCAGTGGGAAAAAAACTACAAATCAGCTGAATGCTTCATTTTTATTTACATATTTTTTCAACCAGAGATTTATCAATAAACAGGAAGTTTATTTGTACTTTAGTTTTTTTCTACAGTTGTTAAACATCAGATCTCAGTGTGTTTGTGAACATGAATGTGTTTGAGTGTTTGTGCATCATGTGACCCAGATTGTCTTCATCTGCTGTCAGATTCAAATCAGGAAGATGAAACCACACAGCAGCTTCAGCTGAGCTGTCAGTCTGCAGCAGCAGTCTTCTCTGTGAGCTGCAGGGGCTGATGGGAGCTTGGAGGAGGAGTCACAAAGCACGTGGTCCTGCTGTCATCTCACAGCTCGTCCTTCTTTGTCCTCAGCTGCATCAGAACACCACTTCTCCTCAGGTTCACCAGAGGAAACACGGCTGAACAAAATGCTTTTCCTCCCAGCTGCTGCTCTGTGCTGTCTGTGTTCAGGTGAGTGTTTGCAGCCAATCAGGAGCCAGCCAGGTCTACCTGGAACAAACACTGTCAGCCTGACCTTCACCTGTCTGTCTGTGTCTCTGCAGCACTGGTTACCGTGGCAGCAGAACTCATTCAGGAGGATTTAACATTGACCAGGAGAGTTGGTCAAAGTGTCTCATTCAGCTGTGGAGGAACTCAGGGGTGTTATGATGGCGACAGATACTGGTACCAGAAGAAAGAAACAGAAACATTCAGACGAGTTCTTTATTTTCAAAAAAGCAGTTGTGGAATCAGTAAACCTTATGGTCATCCTCAACAAGATGATTTCACTGCTGAAAAAAGCAAGGATGGTTGTAAAGTGAAGCTCAATAAAGTCAAAGTGGATCATTCAGCCTCCTATTACTGCAGCTGTGTGAAGAGAGATCTCCACAGTGAGAAATGATTCCTGCAGGCTGAACAAAAACCTGCAGATGAACAGATGTTAGTGTTTGTGACAGAAAGAGAGCAGGAAACCACAGCCAGGTTCACATGTTTCTCCTCCATCTCACACAGACTCACAAACACACTGAACTGAGGATTCAAGCAGTAAATAAAAACACAAGCAGATGAAATGAAAGAATGAAACAGTTTAGACAGTAAACATATGACACCTTCATCCAAATGTTCAGATCATTCAAATGTTTACTCCAATCATCTTCATGAGTTCATAAATGCAGAAATCAGAGTCTGACAGTTTCTGCAGACACAGAAACTCAGAAATCAGTGAGTCTGAAGAAAGTTGAGTTTTCAATCTGTTTTAAATGTATTGATTATCATCTGATCAGAGAAACACACCAAACAAATAACACTGTGGATCTGAACAAACTTTGACAAACTGTTTGGTTCTGGTCTCCTCCTGTTGGTCCGGTCATCATCTCCTGTCCTGTTGTTCACCTGTTAGACCGTCTATGTTGTTATTTTATGATCTTCTTCTGGTTCTCATCCTGTTAACTTTGGTTAAAATTCAATCTTTAAATACATTTCTGGCGATTTCACCGTTTTCTGGTTTGTGTTTTTGTTCTGGACTTTACAGTTTGTATTTTCCAACATGAACTGTGACCTGATCCAGAAGTGAAAACTCAACCTCATCAATGATTGAGACTCATGTTGTTAAATGTTCATCATTATGTGTGAGATCATCCAAAAACCTGATAATGGAACCATCTCTCATGTGGACTCTCATCCAGTTAAAGAGTCTGTGATCATCCACTCTGGAGCTGATGAACAGTTTGATAATAGATCACCATCAAACTGTTCCTCTCTGCCTCATCTGTAGACTGACTAGAAACTAGATGACAGGATTTTTCTATCACTACAAAATCTAACAGTTTGAACAATTCTTTAAATGAATGAGTCTCTTCTCTCTGATGTCATTTCTCAGTCTGATAGTTTTACTCTCCAAAACATGTCAGTGTTATCTTCATGTTTGAGTCGTTCCAAACAAAACTTTTTATTCATTTTTCTAAATGTGTCATGAACAACAAACCATGAATCAGAAACATGTTAATAACTGGAATGTCATTCAATATTAGCTGCACTTCTGTAATTACTGTCATTAAACGTCAGATGAAACTAAATCCAGACTAATAAGGAACCTGCACCCCCCCC
>NW_023417023.1:62033-62794 GCF_002922805.2 Oryzias melastigma | reverse complement strand
CCACCGTACATAAGAGACCTGATTCAGATCCATATAAAGACATATTGGAATAATTGCTCAAAATTAACTGAATCATAAACTTAAAACTTAAAAGATTAAAAAAAATTAAAAAGACCACAAGAGCAACATCCACTAGCTGTGAGACTGTTATGGTTTGGAAAATCCACTAGGTGTCACTCTGTGCTCATTTTAGGACTTACAGAAATAAAGTAGATCTAAATCATATATAGAATGTTTAATTTTAGGCCGTAGTATTAAAATCAGGTTTGTCTGAAGTGAACACAATTCAATGACCGCTCATTAAGTGATGTGTGCATCTCGGAAATATTTAGAGTGAAATGAGTACATTTAGAGTAACTGTTTCCCCCACAACATGTACCAATTTGAGAGCTATGATTTCACGTTAATAAAAACAATTATGAAAAAAAAAATCTAAAAGTGACAAGGGGTTATGGCGGGGGTCGGCAACCTGCGGCTCTGGAGCCGCATGCGGCTCTTTAAGCACTGCCTTGCGGCTCATTGGCGCTTTTTCAAAAATGTTTGAAAATGAAAAAAAAAATGTTGGAAGGAAATATATTTTTTTGTTTTAATACGGTTTCTGTAGGAGGACAAACATGACACAAACATCCTTTACGTTGCGAGTGAAGGTGCTTCCAGGCCGCTGCGTCAGCGCACAATCAAGCGCACACTCTCAATGAAAAAGCAGCTGTTGTTGGAAAATCTCTGCAGCATCTGCAATACTTCATTCAACAAACATAAAA
>NW_023417023.1:54997-61856 GCF_002922805.2 Oryzias melastigma | reverse complement strand
ACTGTCAGACAAAGGTAGGCTGGCTTGTCAACCTGAAATGTCTTGGCTCTCTATCATTCCCCCTTTTACTAATTAATGAACTAATCTAAGGAAAAAGAATGAATAAACTTAAATGTAACTTTACTCAAAACAAAACTGACAAATAGTTCCTACATCTTCTGCCGTTCTATCCATTTCTCTCTTTTTTCTGTCCAGGAAGTTTGTGCCATTTTTTTCTGGTTTCTATTTAACCATATACAGTATGAGTGTACTTAATTATGTGTATGATCTTCCAGACCACTGAGCCAACAGACATCAGGTGCCTTCGTCTTCAGGGACTGCCAGTCGTCTTGGGGGATGACCCTTCTGCATTCTTCCACAACCGCCTCGGTAAGTAACTGAGTTTGTCTTGAATATCTGCATTATTGATTCACAACACAACCATCTGATATGAATTTTCTATTAAATAATAATTACTACTATAACTACCAATTACAAACAAATTAATATTTTCAAAATATTGAACTTTCCCCTTATTTCTATGAAACTGTCATCAGATAGTGTGGGAAACATAAATTCATAAGTTAAATATATTCTTACTTTTTGACACAAATCGTAACCCTTCTGCTCTCCTTGGCTTGTTTACATTAAAAGTGGGGTCATCTGGACCCCACAAGACAGTGTGCTGAGCTTCTTTTCATCACTGATTTTTGAGTTTCACTAATGTCCAATGACACATAAAATCCTGTCCACCTTTGTCCACATTTGTCATGGAAGGAATCACATCAATATGTGGTTGGAGTCATCTGGACCCCAAAGAGAGCAGAAGGGTTTAAAGGAAACATATAATGAAAATCCACTATTTCTCTCTTTAAAGGGAACTTCGGCTATATTGATATCTTGGCTCTATATGGTTTACTTTGCTGTTTGCAACATAATGATAAGCTTAAAATGTCATAAATAATTTCCGGTTTTAGGATTTTTATCAAAACTTGATTCACATGAAGGTTGCCATTGATGAAAGACTCAGTAATTAGGAACAAGCTTTCTTTGAAAGACAAATGGACTTAAAAGTGGGTAATAATAAAAACAAAACAACAACCGGCTTACTCCGATTCCCTGGAGTGGACTTCATTGTAAGTATGAGCCACAAGATTTATGTATGGGACTTAACAAGGACTAACTGGTTTTATGTTAGCTTGTTAACATGTTTTATACCTGATTTATCATAACACATAAGCATTAGATGCATACATCTAATGCTATACACCTAAATGTATTTACTGTGTAACCTTAAAGTTATACGATGGAAGGAAGTTGGTATAATAAGCTATTCTTCCATCATAAGCAGGAGAGAATAATAAGGCTCAAACAGTTACTAAGCAAGTCTAAGTAAATTACCTTCGTTTGCTTTTATTTCGCTTTCAGCCTACAATTTAGTTTGATTGTACAAGGACTATAAGCTCATATATTTTTTAGCCACGATCTGTCTACATAAAACAAGTTAGTCCTTATGAGGTCCCGTAAAGAAATCTCTCGACTCGTACTGACAGAGAAGTCCACACACAGAACAAGGAATTAGAGTGAGCCTGTTGTCACTCTGTTTTTACTATTACCAGTCAATGAGCAGGTACTATTCTGAGGCCCTCGTGATCAACCTTCACACATAATATAAAAATGATCAGTCAAAAATGAGTCTAATGCAAAAGAATAAACAAAGAAAAAAATCTTTGAGTTATAATAGTGGTGACATTAACATTTAAAATAAAACTGTCTGATTAATTTGATCAATATTTATTACATTATTTTTTATGATGAAGTGAATGTTTTTTTTTTTAGTTTTGCTGTTTTTTTATTTTTATGTTGGAATGAAAATATCTTGTGTGTGTATATTTTTATTTTTTGAAAACTACTTGAATAGTTCGGTCTCAAATCTGATTTAAATCTTTCAATACAGCATATTGACATTGCATTGTCTTCTCTCTGTTTCTTTTTCTGTTAGGATCCAACTGACAAGGACTTGCACAGTGAAACTCCAGTGGGAATCCTCTGCATTGACGAACATCCTCAACTCAACCCATCCAGAGTGAGCCTCATCTTGGAAGGGAGTATAGTAATGGAGGAGCGGGCCAACCTACCGCTGGCTTTCTGTGTCCTTTTTGGACTGATCTCTGCTTTGCACTTGGATTACCCCAAATGCATGAAAAGCACCTTCCACTTTATTCACCAAGTCATCCTAAACCTTGGCAGAGTTGAGCTGAAACCCAAAATTCCATCTTTGAAGAAGTAACTGCGTGTTTAAAACAGGCGTCTTAACCCATTACTCTGGATGTGAGTGCTCGGTTATTTGTAATGTTGCACTTTCAAAATACCATTACTGTTGACACTGTTCGATATGCAAGTTTTATTTATGCATTACCACTGATTTTGCAGTTTGATTCCATACTGATTGTGTATGATTAATGTTTTTAGCATTGCTACCTATGTTGTACAGCATTCTTGATGTTGTAGTTTAATGCCACACTGATTCAGAACAGTATTATTTGATTTTTTTTTTTAATTACAAACATTTTTTATTGACCAGATGAAGACAAGTTTAAAAAACATGCTAACAAGACAAATTTCTGTGTATGGAGACAAATAAAGAATCAAGAATGTACTCGTCTGATTTTGCATTTTATTTCCTTAATTTATATCAGTCTTGGGCAAAGGGATTTTTAAGGTAAACCAACTTGGAGGTTAGTTCAGCTTCAAGTTATAAGTGGAATAAATATGTACATAAATTGATCTTACTAATAATGGTAAGTTTAATCTTCTTGAAGGTTAGTGCACTTAACTTAAAATTATCAGTGGAATAAAATGGCAATGCAGTTAATATTACTAATTATTTTAAGTTTAATCAACCTGGAAGTTTGTGCACTTAACTTAAAATTATCAGCGGAATGAAGTGGCAAAGCAATTAATGTTACTAATTATTTTATGTTAAGCTAAACATTACTTAATTTTTTTAGGGCAACCAGTGTTTTTTTAGTAAACTCTACTTATTCGGGTTTACAGTGTAGGAGAACACATCCTGACTGAAGGCTCTTTTCCTGAGGGGAACAGAGAAACTGATCTAGCAGCCCTGTTGGTGTTTTTGTGAAAAAGGAGGAGGGGCCAGGCCATGAAGGATTTGACAATTACAATTGNTAGTAGCGGAAAACGAAAACCTCCTCAATGATGAGGCAAGAGAATAAAGAGGCCACAACGACAATAACAAATATAGTGTATACACTAGTTTACTTAATCTGTATATCTTAACTTGGTTGGCTGCAATGATTTTTTTTTGGTACAGCAGGAGTCAGTATTAAATGACACAGTATCAATACAGTTTAGGTAATATGCCAAAACTAGGGCTGGGAATCAATTACAAAAAATTAACTAATTAATCAAAAAACTGGAAAAAATTAATCACTTTTATTTCTTTTTTTGTTGCAGTATTTATCAGCCACCTGTTGGCCATTATGTTATGATGTTAAAATACAAATACTCACATCATTAGGCTGAGGTTGTGGAAGTGAGGCTGAAGTCTCATCCTGAGAGGCTGCTGACATGCTCTCTTCAGGTCTTCTGGAGGTAGATGTGGTTCTGCCCTTTTCTGGCTAAAATAAAGAAGGATAATAATTTGAAAAACATATAGGTGACAATGACCATGGTGTGTGCTTGTTTCTTTGTGGTGTTCCTGCATGCTCACTAATTGGCCTAATTAACTGAGACAAAAATAAACCAAAGACCAAAACATTCGTCTCATAATATTTTAGTAATCTAGGAAAAATGTCACAGTTTTTCAAATCTAGCTTGAACTCTTTCATACACCGTTCATTGCCAGATTTCATGGTTATAAATGGGTTGTGAAACTCTTGCCTTTAGGATTGGCTGGTAGTATCTCACTCTGCCCTGTAATAATAGAATATCTCATTTATGAATGCTGATAGCCTTATGATGAGACACCTACTCTTTGGAGGTGAAGCGGGAAGTTGAAGACTGACGGAATAACACCATCTTTCAGTCTCACGATCTGACCGGTCCGGTCAAAATCTTCTGGCTTAAAATGTTCACTGCAGAGCACAGACGAGTCAGTTGCAGTGAAGCCTTCTCTCCTTAAGGCCACTTCCCACTTCTTCCTCACATCTTTTTTGGGAAACCTTAAAATCGAAATTAAATAAAAGAGAGAGATTCAGAAGAGTCTACACAAACATGATAAAGGAAGTCAATATTGTTTTCTTAATTCTTCTTACAATTTAATTCCTAGTTTTCAATTTTTTATCTACTTTTTTCATTCAATTTTTTCCATTTATTTCATTCTTCAAATTTATTAGAATCTTTTGTTTTGTCAACAAAATTAAAATTTCACATTTCTATTGATGATAAACCAACCAGCTAAAATCATGAGTAAGCTTCTTTGCAAACTTTTCTATAGTTAGATGTTCAGTTGTTCCTATTTGCAAATCAGTGGAGTGGGATGACAATGAAAGATATTTAATACCAGTTATATTTGTTTTATTTCTAAAGTAGCATTGCTGTGCCATTTTTATGGAATATATGATTTAAAAAGTCTCAGTTAGCCTTCATGGCTGAGTGAACACCAGCACTAGATAGCTACGTTAGCTGTCAAAGATTCCACTGGTGTAGATAACAACACAGTAATAATATAGTCTATTCCCTAAATAAAACCAATAAAAATGTTCAAACTTACTTGTGAAAGGTAATCCCCCGATCCCTGGCTTCAATAGTCTGCCGATTTGAGCAGGCATATGCCGCACAATGCTCAGGCATCTTGTGTTTGTCTTCTTTATTTTTGTTTGTCTTGGCGACAGGACGACCGGTCCAACATGGCGGCCGCAATTCCTATGCTCCAGCAGCCAATGCGGCATCTACTCTCTATATGATATCTATGCTTCAAATAAGAACATGAACATGGCTGGCTGTCGCTGCATTTTCGGTATGTGGAAGCAAATCGGTTGCACCTCTTACCCCGCATGCGCGAACCACACATCACTTCCGCTCTTCGCCCACTATACCACAGAGTCATTTCCAAACAGTAAAACTCCTCGATCAGAAGAATTTATGTTTTTCTCAACAACCGAGAGCTTCTCCTGACTGGATTACTGTGCGAAAAAAAGCCACCGAGTTACCGTTAATAATGTATTTGGATTACAGGATAAAATAAAGTGTTTTGACGTGGCGCTGTATCCTCTTAGCTTAGGGAGTAAACTGCCGTCATGTAAAACTGCAGAAGAAGAAAACATTTGTAGTCCGTTTGTAGTCACTGCAAGATCGTAAGGTCCTGATCCTTAACGTGACTTTTTCCTTTCGTTTTTTCAAAAATAAGTGAATGTTTTCACTATGATAAACATTCTAAGTGCTATATTAACATCCTAAGAGGTTATTATTGTTGTTACCGTCCGAAGACCGGAAAATGCTTTAGTGGAAGTGACGTTCGGTTCGCGCATGCGGGAGAGCGGTGCAACCGTTTTGCTTCTGCATACCGAAAATGCAGCGACACTGGCGACCCACACTTTGCTGCTGCTATCAATGAATATTTTACCTTCGGGCTGTGAGCTGACGGAGGGAAGCCGTGGAAGTCCATCTACACAGATCAACTGTGAGAAACTGCTGAAAGCAACTCGTCTACATCAACACAACGATCAGAGAAAGTCTCAACAAACTTATCAGAACTCTAAACTATCAAGAGAATATCAAGAAATCAGACACGAGCGCTCCAGCATGGGTGACGTGGCCAACGACACGTCAGCACAGGACGCTGGAACATATTTGTGCGTTAATTGCACAAACTGTGAACCGCAGCATTCTCGGCTCTACAATGTCATCCGCAAGTTAAAATCTCAACTTAGAGAAAAAGATAAGCTAATTGATCATATGATGTCAGTTACCTTCCCTCAAACAAGAAATGCATCCAATACGTCCGCTCCTGGACACCTGCCAAACCCAAACTCATCCTTGTCGGAAACAGTTCAGTGGATTGGCGCAACAAACATGGAAACAGACTCTACTGGAGTTGAGAGCAACGTCGTCCAGGTACGTGGCCTAACAGATGGATTGGACCTGATTGATCGGAGCCACAGAGCCGAAACTCTAAATCACCCGTAAACCCCAGAGACTCAGCAAACTCACCAACCCGTCGGCACGGCCGCCGGCCGCGGGGCTCCGGTTTGCTCCTCCACACCGAGGCCATCGTGGGTGGAGGTGACATGGCGCGGGAAAGTTTCCTGGACGGCTAAGCCGTGCACAGCTTTGCCGGCAAATATTTCTCTCTCCAACCATTTTGCCACGAGAATGATGCTCCCTCTTCGGCGGCGCCGCTCCAGCTGGGCTCTTACGAGATGTGGCCCGGGCTGGGTCAGCAAGTCCTGTCTTCAAGCTCTACTGATTTAGCTGCAGACACTGCGCAGACTGCACCACCTCCTGGCACCGCTTTGATCTCGGATCGGCAGACAGATCTATCAGCATCTCCGACCTTTTGTGCGGCTTCTTCTGTATCGCTGCGGCAAGGACAAAACGTGCGCACCCATTCACCGGACATTGCCGCGTCCATTCCACTCTCCAACGCTCCTGGGACACTACCTACCTCGTCAACACAGAGCCTCCGGTCTTCACTGAGTCGGGTCCCATCAGCTGTCACACCAACACGGACTCCTGTCTCATCGAAAGGGAGTCGGAGAAAACGGGATCCCTCCACACTTGACATCCCTGACCGAGCTGGAGCCCCCCTTACGTCATCTGTGTCTACTACAAGATCGAGGCGACGACAGCTGCTGCGAGAGGCCGTGAAACAACGCTCTGGAATAGCAGCTCAACCACGAGGATCGCTGAACCCAGA
>NW_023417023.1:49419-53845 GCF_002922805.2 Oryzias melastigma | reverse complement strand
TCAACAGGATTAGACTGAATGTGTATGATCTGCCTGAACAAAGAGAAACCGTTTGTGTCTTATGTGACGTTTCTGACAAAGATCATAGACCCTTCCTCCTCCTCCTCCTCCCAGCTTTCCTCACCCAGTCGCCCTTTACTTTGATGTTTCTATTCCATCTCATCAGTTCTATCCACCCTAATTTTATTGATAACAGTGTCCCCATTAAAACTTTAACATCCTCAAAGTTTCTGTTTGAGCTCTTCGTCGTCCTGAACTCTCATACTTGCTAATAAAACGTACTTAGCTGATAACTCAATCTTCATTTAGAAAATATATAAATTCGGCATCACATTATTCCATTTTTTTTTTTTAGAAACAACTGGTTTTCTGGCAAAACGCACATCCTTTGTAATTTTTAAATGTAAGAATGGATGATTTCACTGTGGAAACTCTATGTTTGTTCAGTTTAACCTATTTTAAAATGTTTTTGATAAATAGATTTTAAAACATATTGTGCAGAATAAGAAATTGGATTTGTATGGAAGTTTTTTCTGTTCCATCAGATTGAGATTTTTTTTAAACAAATTTTTGTAACCCTTGATTTTCCAAATGCTAAATATTATTTTCTATCTTACATATTTCAGTGATTGTCATTTTGAGACTGAACATAGGGCTGGGCGATATGACGATAAAAAACCGTCTTACGATCTCCAAAGCTGACGATCTGTCATTTTTGAGAGATCGTTTTATCGCGATCTTCTACGAAAATCTGCAAGAGCGAGAAGGCAAAAGCTTGTTGACAGCTGTGACTTTAAATCCGAGCTGCTGCTGCTCCCCCTCCCCCTCCTCCTCCTCCTCCCCACGTGACATACGACGGGACAGAGTCGCGTGCGCCGTCATTATGAATCAAGTCTTCTCGAGTAATGAATGACGGAGGTCCGAAAAAGTAACAAAAGGAGACTCAGCGTTTTGCAATCGACTTCAAAAACCTTGACAACAAAATAATCCGATGGAGAGGAATCATCACAGGACAGGAATCACATTTTAATAGAGAGAAATCAGGCTGGGAACCGTGAACTGTGTGCTGAAGTGGGTGCTAGCAACTCATGACAGACATGCTGGTTTGGTTCTTTAATGTATGTTTTTATTAATGTTTTGTGTTTTTAAACATAGCGGATGTTAATCGCACGTATTAATGTTCAATCTGCACAAAAACGGATGGTAATTCATGTAGGAAACATGTAAAACACTCTGTCAAGATGCACGGTGCTGCATTGTTTTGCTAGCTCTTTGCATAGCTTTTGCTAGCTACTGTAAGAGCCTAAATCTTATCGTCGGTCGCACTCCCCTTGTAAGAAGTGTAAGTGAGTTTGCACACAATTTTCTTAATCCGTGGCGTCACCGTTGAGCTTTTTTCTTGGTCGTACGGACCGAATAAAAGCCCAACTAGAATAAACAGCGCTAATGCTAACGCTAGCTTTCTGCTCAGTGACATAAACACAGCAGAGAGCAGATGTTAGTGAAGGAGCTGTGGATGTAAACTTTTTAAAACTGCCACAACATTTACTGCAATTATCTCTGTGTTTATTATCTTAACAGTTTGGCAGATGTATTTGATGTTATCATCCAAGTTTAAAAATGTTTTTTGTATCAGTTAAAGATGCTAGCTGGAGCCTTTTTCGCAAAGTACAACTATTTGAAGCAATTGAGATTCATTTACCGTGGATATAATCCGAAAATAATAAAAGTTTCCGTTTCATTTGAAAATGTGGTAAAGGGTGTTTTTTATTTTTTATTTTTTTTAATTATTTTTTATTAGCACTTATTAGCACTTTGAGCTGTTTTAAACAGAGAAAGGACTTCAATAAACATTATCAGTCATTCATGCTATTAAACTTCATCAATCTCCCTCATTTCTGGTCTTGGGTGATAATCATTTACAAGTTCTGTTTTATGGATTTTAGCACAAAGGCAAAATTAAAACTCACTGATAGCAGTAGAAGTAGCAGTAGAAGGCGTAATTCTTGCAATATTTACAGATTAATCTTAATAGAGGATAACTATTTAATTCGAATAAATAAAAATATTTGTTCAAAAATGTGTTTACTTGTTTCAACTAAAA
Organism: Oryzias melastigma; assembly: GCF_002922805.2. Classification (NCBI taxonomy): domain Eukaryota; kingdom Metazoa; phylum Chordata; class Actinopteri; order Beloniformes; family Adrianichthyidae; genus Oryzias; species Oryzias melastigma. The sequence continues at coordinate 51,741 of NW_023417023.1, read as the reverse complement.
TCATAATTAAATTTTTGTCAATTTGAATTTATTAAAAAAAAACGTGATAAAATATCGAAATCGTGAAATAAAATGAAAAAAATCGTGATTTTATTTATTTGCCATATCGCCCAGCCCTAACTGAACATTTTGATGGCCTATGAAATCCGATGGAAAAAACTTGCTTTTTCTGTCTTACTAGATCAATCAATAAGTCGATCTAAGAGCACGTCAATATCCAGCCAATCAAATCATGACCCCAATGTAAGTAATATTTTGAGGTATAGAATTTTGATCAAGGGAAGGAATATCAAATTTAAAGATTAAAAAAAATCAGAATCTGATGGAACAGAAAAAAAATCCATAGATTTGAGATTTTAAACTTAATTGATCCTGCAGTTTAGCATAGATGTTTACTTTTAACTCCACTTCCATGGAAGTTGAGCATTTAACATAAATCTGCAAAACTAGAAAAGATCATAGGCTGTAGACTTTAACACCACTGTAATTATTTTCTGTAAAAAAAAAAAAAAAATAGTTTTCTTCTATAGACTTTTTTAGCACAAAAGTATTAGGATTAAGTCTTGGCTATGTTTTTATTATGTTAGATTAAATATTTGATTTATTCAGTGTTTGTAAAACTGCAAAGCCTGAATTTACATGTTTTCTTTAATTTGAGTGGAAACCGAAAAAACAGCTTTTCCTACTTATTTTTAACTGTTTTCTCGCGATAATAAGATTCACTATCTCGTTATCACTAGACAACAAATTTCTAGTGATAGAAAACGCGATATTGAAGAACATCTCTTACTTTCCTGCTTTGAGACTCTGAGATTTAATTTGGTTTAAGTCTTTTAATTTTGTGATTAACAACAAATAAAGCAGAAGAAAACACTCCACAAAAGTTGTTTGTTAGTCTATTCTTTGTTTCATTAGTGGATCTACATGCATCCGTCTCATGCACCAGCCCCCAACCCCGGGTTGAACAGGTTAAATGATCCAAGACCGCCGAACTTCTCTAAGCGGTGCGTTCACTGAGCCCAGGACATTAGCGGACCCAACCAGCCACTCAGCCCAACCAACTCCACCACAATACTTTCTTTTTTTTAATGCAATTTGTACCAAAACAAAACAGTTTTCCAAAAAAAAATTTGATACAATTATTTCAATCAATTACAAATTGATTAGTTCTTCTGATGTTGGACATTTTCTGTCATAAAACTGCTTTGTTTTGCTGTTGATATCCGGAGCCCAGTGAACGCACCGAGCAGAAATGCTTGGCAGCCCAGAGTTCTGTAATTCAAACATGTTGTCGGGGGTTTTAGGGAAACAGAGGGAGTGGATGGTGCATGAGACAGAATAAAGGCATTTGAGTAGCATAGATCAACTAATAAATCCAAAAAATAGACAACTTTTCGGGAGTGTTTTCTTCTGCCGTTTTAATCTTTAACCACAAAGTAAAGACACTTAAAACAGGAAATATCCTGAAAAGCGGGACACTACAGTATATTCTTCATTATCACATTTACTATCACTAGAAATTCATTTCCTAGTGATAATGAGATAGTGGATCTCATTATCAGGAGAAAATGGTCTTTAAAAAGTAAGGAGAGCAGTAAATTTGACCTTTCTGTGCACAAAAAAGAAAGAATTGCACTTTTAACACTAATAACTAAGAATCATTGAGTGTTTAAAATAAGAATAGATTTATTAATATAAAGCAATGCATATTACAAGTAGGTGCAATTGGCATTTTCTCTTCAGGTATTTGGTTCTCTCACGCCGCTTTTCTCCTTCAAAATCAGTTGAAATTACATTGATGGCGTTAACGGTGGAAAAGTTACAGTAAACCAAAGAACATTAACACTGGAGCTGTGGGGTCAAAGGGTTGACCCAAAAGAAATTTCAAGCAATTAAGATAAAAAAATACTAAAGATGACAATTTCATTGGCATTGTATCACTGACAATTTTTTTTGCTCTGTATTTGGCTGTCCCAGGACCAAAGACAAACATTTTGTGGTGAAATGACAACAAAAGATTGGAAATCCAAAAGTGTGACAATTTCAATTGAATTTATAGCATCCATAAACATTTCTTCTTATTCACCCTCAAACCTCAATTGTATTTTTAACATCTTGCCATTAAAATCTCACAACTAATAAAAAACAAATTATCTTTCTTACCAATACAGGTTTATAACTGAGACTCATGACTCGTACCTGTGGTCACAATCCTTTTCCAACTGCATCATAAAGCAACATTGAGTTGCTTTCCTGGTCAGATTACTCTCTTTTTTAGTGTCACATGTAACGGCCTTCCAGACTGTCTTACCGTCTCCCACC
>NW_023417023.1:31691-43931 GCF_002922805.2 Oryzias melastigma | reverse complement strand
GTTCATTATGAGGCTATTCAGCTTTTGTCAGATAGTTTGACGCTGCGATGTCTCAACAACTTGTCATGAGGCCAAAAATGTAGCTTATATGACACGAGGACATGCAGCAGGAGAAATAATCGTTAATTCGACACATTCTCTATGTGTTACTACCAGTGTACACATTTATAAGCTGTTTCAATCTATGCGGCTCCAGACACATTTGGTTTTTATTGTATTGGTCCAAAGTGACTCTTTCAACACTTTGTGTTGCCGACCCCTGGTCTAAGGGCAGGGATAACCAGTTTATTTAGTCTGTTTAGTTTTTAACAATTGTTTATATTTTGAAGCCCAATGAGGCAAATCTCTTTGTGATTTTGGGCTATATAAATAAAATTGAATTGAATTGAATTGAAATGACATAAATAAACAGGAAACACCAAAGAGCATTTCTAGAAAACGTCACATAAATGATGAAGTGACTGCTAATTTTGCAAATTATCTTCAAAATGCTCCAACAGTTGCCTCACTGGACTGCAATTCCATGGTAACAAACTTAAACACTAAACTGTCGACCATCTTAGATAAAGTGGCACCCACACAACTCAGGAAGACAAAAACTAAAAAATGCCCCTGGAAAACCAAAGAAGTTAGGACTCTTAGAAGAGACTGTAGAATTAGTGAACGTAAATGGAGGAAAACTAAATTAGTTATAGATTATGAATCATTCCGTGGGAAGTTAGTTCTTTAAAATAAAGAAATTAAAAAATGTAGACAAAAATATTTCTCAAACATAATCACAGAACATAACAATAATCCAAGAGTACTCTTTTCCACCATCCAGAAACTCATCAATCCCAGTGTCAAAACCAGTAATTGTTTTACCAAAGAAAAATGTCAAGAGTTTGCAGATCACTTCAAAGCAAAAATTGACATGGTACGATTAGAGATGAGTCAATCCTGTACTGAAAATTTTGATTCTTATGATTTTAGAATGTTTGATGAGGAACTTGGAGCGTTTGACATTGTTGAAGCCACCACACTAAAGAAAGTGATCTCACAAATTAAATCAACTACCTGCACTCTAGATCCCATCCCAACTACACTTTTTAAAAAAGTTTGCGAGTCTTGTGAGACGGAAATCTTAAATATTGTTAACAGTTCTCTCCAGAGTGGAGACTTCCCGGCATCCTTAAAAACCGCTGTGGTTAGGCCGACTCTGAAGAAAAGCAACTTGGGTGTTTCTGCTCTTCACAATTATAGACCCGTATCAAACTTGTCTTTCTTGAGCAAAGTCATTGAAAAACTGGTGTTTTATCAACTAACTGATTTTTTAAAAGACAACAACATTTGTGAGAAGTTCCAGTCTGGTTTTAAATCAGACCATAGCACAGAAACAGCTCTAGTCAGGGTGGTCAGTGATCTCAGGATGAATGCAGACAGAAAAAACCTTTCCGTTTTAGTCCTGCTTGACCTCACAGCTGCATTTGACACAGTTGATCATTCAATTCTGTTAAAAAGACTCTGTAACATGGTTGGTCTCACTGGAACTGTTTTTAGCTGGCTGAAATCCTATTTAACAAACAGAACGTTCTTTGTTAGCTCCAATGAAACATCTTCCTCAGTCCTTCCATTGACCTGTGGTATACCACAAGGATCCATTTTAGGCCCCACTCTGTTTAATCTTTATATGCTCCCATTAGGAAATATCATCAGGAGACATGGCATTAACTTCCATAGCTACGCCGATGACACCCAGCTTTATGTTGCCGTGTCTCCTGATGAACCTACTACAACAAACAAACTCATAAATTGCATTAACGATATTAAAGATTGGATGGCAGCAAATTTTTTAAAGCTTAACAAAGACAAAACAGAGATAATGATCATTGGCCCGGAAGCAGACAGAGAGAGAGCCAGACTGAAATGTCAAAACTTTGGCATGGATGTGACAAGCTCAGCAAAAAACCTTGGAGTAGTCTTTGATGCTGATCTCAATTTTAAGCAGCATATTTTAAATGTAACAAAGACTGCATTCTTTCACTTAAAAAATATTGCCAAGGTTCTACCCTTCCTTACAAGATCTAGTGCTGAGATTTTAATCCACACTTTTATAAATTCGAGACTAGATTATTGTAATGCTCTTTTAACTGGACTTCCAAAGCAGTCTGTCAACAAGTTACAACTGATTCAAAATTCAGCTGCACGTCTCCTAACCAACACCAGAAGAAGAGCTCATATCACTCCTGTCCTTAAATCCCTGTACTGGCTGCCTGTCAGTTTTAGGATAGATTTTAAAATTATTCTTTTAGTTTTTAAATGCCTTAATGGTTCAGGTCCTTTAAATTTACTAGATCTCCTTAGTCAATATGAACCACCAAGAGCTCTCAGATCCTCAGGCTCTACGACATTAATCATCCCTAGAACTCGGACCAAGACCTATGGCGAGGCTTCTTTTCAGTGTCTTGGTCCTCGCCTGTGGAATAGCCTGCCTGAGGATCTGAGAGCCTGTACAACTGTGGAGATTTTTAAAAACAAATTAAAAACACACCTTTTTAGTAAAACTTTTAATGACTCATTTTAAACTTTTTTAGAGTTTTTATTGTTTTAATATTTTGTTATTTTAATGATGTGTCTAGTCTAGTTTTAACCTTTGATTAATTGATGTTTTGATTTTATTTGTTTATAACAAAATGCTGTTCTTGTCCAAATGGGGTGGATATTTCCGATTTCTGTCTTGTGCTTGTTGCTGACATGTGTTTTTCTTTTTAATTTGTTTTTAACTTGTAAAGCACTTTGGGCTGTACAGAAGTGCATGAAAAGCGCTTAAAAAAGAAAGTTTGATTGATTGATTGAATAATTCAGGACATACTTATGATGTCATTCTGGATCTGCTCCGAACTAATCACCAAACTTTTATTAGTATGCAGACATTGAAAACGCATTTAAAAAATGCCGGACTGTTTTAGAAGAAATAACTATTCTCCACTTCATGAGGTGAGGCGTGCTATTTTGACCGAACTACGCCAGTTCTATCACTTACAGACCTGGATCCCGCAATGTCAAGCCTGACGCTCTGTCCCGCAAGTACAGCCCCTCGGATCACACCCCTTCCAATATCCTGCCGTCCACCTGCATCATCGGAACCCTTACTTGGGACGTCGAAAACAAGGTAATCCAAGCCCTTGAGAAACTCAAGAACCATCCTCCTGTCCCGAGTGGTACCTTGTTAGTTCCGGCTGACCTACGCTCGGAGGTCATCACCTGGGGTCACGCCTCCCGTTTAGCCTGTCACGGGGGAGTGCATCGGACTCTTTGTCGCATCCGTAAGAGGTTCCATTGGCCGGCCATGCGAAAGGACGTACGGGAGTACGTCGCAGCCTGCTCCACGTGCGCACGATCTAAATCCTCGACCTCCGCTCCTGCAGGCTTGCTCCATCCTCTACCTACTCCCAGCCGTCCCTGGTCCCATCTGGCCGTGGATTTTGTCACTGGGCTTCCCCCGTCAAGCGGCAACACGGTCATCCTCACTGTTGTTGACCGTTTCTCCAAGATGGCTCACATCATTCCCCTTCCTGAACTCCCTACTGCCACTGAGACGGCTAATCTCATGGTCAACCACGTCTTCCGTCACCATGGGCTCCCCGTGGACATCATCTCTGACCGTGGCCCACGGTTCGCTTCCCAGGTTTGGAAGGCCTTCTGTTCGGCCTTGGGGGCCACGGTTAGTCTCACCTCCGGCTACCACCCCCAGTCTAATGGCCAAGCGGAGAGGGCCAACCAGGAACTGGAGGCAGCTCTCCGCTGTCTGGCGGCACAGAACCACCAGGACTGGTCCCAATACCTAGTGTGGATTGAGTATGCTCACAATGCTCACCCTTCATCTGCTACCGGAATCTCTCCTTTTGAGGCCGCCCTCGGGTACTCACCACCTCTGTTTCCTTCTCAGGTATTGGATCTGGCAGTGCCTTCAGTCCAACATCACCTGCAGCGTTGCCAACGCGTATGGACTCAGACTAAGGCCGCCCTCCTTCGCACCAAGGAGAGCAACTGCCAGATCGCCAACCGTCACAGGGTGGTGGGGCCCAATTACCAACCCGGTCAGAGGGTTTGGCTCTCCACCCGGAACATTCCCATTCAGGCGTCCTCCAAGAAACTGGCTCCTCGATTCATTGGACCCTATGTCATCGAGCGGCTCATCAATCCTACCTGTGTCCGTCTCCGTCTGCCCAAAGCCCTCAAGATCCACCCGTCGTTCCACATCTCTCAGGTCAAGCCGGTCCAGGACAGTCCTCTGTGCCCGCCGTCCGCTTCCCCGCCACCCGCCCGTATCATCGACGGCGCCCCTGCTTACACAGTCAGCCGGATCCTGGACGTCCGTCGTCGGGGTCGTGGATTCCAGTTCCTGGTCGACTGGGTGGGCTACGGTCCGGAGGAGCACTCCTGGATCTCCCGCTCCCTGATTTTGGACCCCTCACTCATCTCAGATTTCTACCATGCCCACCCGGATCGCCGCCCTTGACCGCCAGGCGGCGGTCTTTGGGGGGGGGGTACTGTCATGGTGCCTCTGTCAGTCTCCTCCCCCTCTCCTCTCCGCTTGGCTGCTGATTCTCCACAGCTGCGACCACTCATCTCATCACCACGTCTGCCTTCATAAGGAACTCCAGGACCATCATTCCTCGCCAGTCCGTTGCCCCTGATGGTGCATAGTTGGTCCTCACGTCAAGTTTTCGTCTATGTCTTGTCACGCCAGAACCTTGCCTAAAATCTCTCTCTGTTCACCCTCAGGAATCCATACCACGAGTGGTCGTCAGAATCAGCCTCAGCCTGGATCCCCCGTTCTGTCTTCTCCTGCGGTCACACCACGAGCCTCTGCCTCCACGAACCTACACTCCTGGGAAGAAATCCACCAGTGACGTCACCCGCCTCTGCCTCGTGCCGGGAACCAACCTCAAGATCTGCTCAAGCCCTGTCACCTTACCTCGCCATTAAACCTTTTACCTGCCACGCTCGTCTCCGCTGTGTTTCTTCCGGGTTCCAGCATTTGGGTCGCCAAAGTGTTCTGTAGTCATGACAGAGACAGAAAGGGTACTTAGCTCAGAGAGGGGTGGGTCGCAACCACACCCCTCTGCTGATGGTCTTCTGCGCGCCCCTCTCTGCCTCGTTGCCCGCTGCTCCCTGGGAAGGCTCTTTATTGCTGCAGTCCTCCGCCGCCGGCACCTGAATCCCCACTGTAGGCCGGACTCTTCACAAGGGATCCACAGGCACGCACACCGCAGGTGGCGCTTGAAGACCCAGCTGCCTGTGGCTCCGGCGGATGTGGTACCCCCCCCCCAGGGTTACCTGTCCTCCATGTCCATCCTGTGCCTGGCGTCCTTCCTCCCCTCTTGCTCTGCTGCTAGTCCTTTTAAAGCCTCGAGAAAGTAGTCGCTGAACAACTCCGAGCACATCTCTCCCAGAACTCACTCTATGAAATATTCCAGTCCGGTTTCCGCCCCCACCATAGCACTGAGACTGCTCTAATTAAAATAACCAATGACCTGCTCACTGCTGCTGACTCCGGACTCCTATCCATCCTCATCCTCCTTGACCTCAGCTCGGCCTTTGACACAATCTCCCACTCAGTACTCCTGGAAAGACTCTCCTCCATCGGCATCTGTCACACTTCCCTCGACTGGTTCACGTCCTACCTGTCTGGCCACACTTAGTTTGTTCTGCTTCACTCCTTCCAGTCCCAGCCCTACCCGGTCACCTCTGGAGTGCCACAAGGCTCTGTCCTAGGCCCCCTCCTTTTCATAATTTATCTACTACCCCTCGGCAATATCTTCAGGAAATTTAATATCCAGTTCCACTGCTACGCCGACGATACCCAACTCTACCTGTCAACCCACCCCTCCTCCTGTGTCCCCCCTCCCTCTCTTACAACATGCCTGTCCGAACTTAAATCCTGGTTTTCCTCAAATCACCTCCAACTCATCAGCAATAAAACTGAACTCCTTCTCGTTGGCACCAGATCCACCCTCTCCAAACTCAACTCCCTTTCGCTCTCCATTGACAATTCCCCAGTCACCTCATCATCACAGGTAAAAAGTTTGGGTGTCGTCCTCGACAGCTCTCTGTCCTTTCAGACCCATATCAGCAACATCACCCGGTCCTCATTTTTTCACCTACGTAACATCAACCGTCTCCGTCCCTCCCTCACCCCTCACTCAGCCTCCATCCTGGTCCACAGCCTCGTCACCAGCCGTCTTGATTATTGCAACTCCCTCCTCTTCGGTCTCCCCAAGAAATACATCCATAGACTTCAACTGGTTCAAAACGTTGCAGCTCGGATAATCTCTGGAACCCCACTTTACCACCACATCACCCCTGTTCTACAGCACCTGCACTGGCTCCCAGTCCAGTCACGCATCAACTTCAAAATCCTTCTGCACACCTTCAAGGCCATCCACAACCTCTCCCCTCCATACCTGTCTGGACTAATCAACATCCCCACACCGTCCCGCTCCCTGCGGTCTTCATCGTCCCTTCACCTGTCTGTTCCCCTGCCTCGCCTCTGCACCATGGGTGGCAGAGCAGAGCCTTCAGCTGCTCTGCCCCCAGACTCTGGAACTCTCTTTCCCCTGATCTCAGAAACCTGGACTCTCTAACAACCTTCAAATCACAACTCAAAACTTTCCTGTTCAGACAAGCTTATTTATAGCATCTTCTGTTTTCTGTTTAATACTCTTACACTTAGGTTTTAACTTATTGTTTTACTTGTGTGTTCATACCTTTTTTTGTAAAGTGACCTTGAGAGCCTGAAAGGCGCTTTTAAATTAAATTTATTATTATTATTATTAAAGCGTCCAACATTGAGAGCCACCTTGTCCCACACCTGTTGCTCATTAGTTTGTTGGTAGGGCATTCACTGGCCCTCAGAGTCAGTTTTAGCAGAGCCAGAAAATTAAAAACCCAAATAAAATACATATAAGAAAATTAAAATCCACCCTGTGACATGAGCATGAGCATAATCGCATTTATTTTATTTATTTATTTATATTTCCAGGTCTCAGTTTTGGATGGACTTGTTTGGAGACTTGAGAGACTGGAAATTTTAATGGAAGCCATGAACATCAATCTTTGCTGAGATTCTGCTTCATTGGAGTTCTGCAGACGGACTTGGATGAATGTCGGGATCTATGGAACAAACACAGGATACGCCCAAGTAGACCTGCAACATGTCCTGGAGGGATTCCAAATGAGCTCCATCTCCTACTTCACAGGTGATGGATATTTCCACAGAATGATATATGTCATAATAAGTCAAAATACCAGATGACAAAACTTTTAAAAACATGACACTACCAACAAAAATTAGAATTTAACTTTGAGGGAAAATATGTTTAAATGCCACAAATGTATAATATAAAGTGATCATTTGAACATAATAAGAGCAGGGTTAGTGTTAAAATCTGTGTGGGTACTGCAGCAATATGCATGATGGCCACTTAGCTTACATGTGACCAACATGAATTTCCATCAGTTTTTTGTGCTTGTCGCACCGAAATATGAGCGAATGTTATCGGTCATTAAAATGTCAAGTTCCCTTGAAAATGTCCAGGAATATTTGAGGTTTATTGAAGTTCAGTGTTACGTCCCCAATAACAAACTGGCCCGGAGTCTAGGGGGGGAATAGCCATCCGTGGGGACAATAACATTAAAACTGGACACCAACATAAAAGGAACACAGTTCATTTAAATAAATGAAAACCTGTGTCCTGAAATAAAGCAAAGAAATCAGTGGTTAAGGTTAAAAGAACAAACCAAAACAGAGTTGGGACCTTGGCTAAAAGAAAAAGAAACCAGGGAGACTACTGACCCAGCCATGACAACCGTCGGAGTCAGCAGCTCCCTGCTAAGGGCTGCCTAAGAAAATTACCTAATCAACACAAATTAAACAAAGCCCGCAAATCAGAACTACCAAGGCCCAACCCCAAACTAACATAACAAAACCCAGCAATCTAAGATTGCTGAGGACAAAAGTAACCCAGACCAACACCACACAGACCACCACACAGACCACCACACAGACCACCACACAGACCACCACACAGACCACCACACAGACCACCACACAGCCTGCTGCTCTGCTCCCTGCCTGGCTTGGTGTGGCCGCCTCTGGCTTAAGTAGACACTATCTGCCAATCAAGGCAGATTGGCCACACCTGCCAGGTGAGCCGAAGGGAACTGGATGGGAAAGAGGCCAGACAGCAGCAGCACGTAACATTCAGATATAAAACTAAATGCATTACTTATTGCAACCTGTACATTTAATCATTTTAAACAAAGCTGAAATACAGTAATTTACTTTTCTTCTAGAATTTTCTTATTTAGTTTCGTGTTTTCAAAGAATTCAGCATTAAAAACAGTAAATTAAGTTTTAAAAGATATTTTTTTTTAAAAAGAAGAAAAATTTTAATTCTATTTTTATTTTGCAGATACGGTTCAAGGGACTGTGGATTTGCTGTTGAGGAGGGTGATCTGGATGCGTTTCCTGAGGCAAGACAAGTGCCTGACCTATGTGGTGATCCAGATATTGAGCAATACTTACAAGAAGCTGTTCTACAGAGTGGACGACAACAACCACAAGACTGGGAATCTGCATCAGAACTTTATTTAACTTTAAAGGACATGGCTGGGTTTTAGACCCAAAATGCTTCAAACAGTTTGTTTGTTCTGTTCCCTGTCCTCTTCAGAAATAGAGGACAAAAAAAAAAGATTCACTTACACAAAACTATGGAAGACTAACTTTGTTTTCTCGTGATAACGCGATAATGACGAAGAATGAAGCGTCTCCCTCTCCTTTTCCCACACTAAGATGCCGAGACTTAACCCGTTCTAAGTCTATTCATTTTGTGGTTAAAAACAAAGATAGAACACGCCACAAAAGTTGTTTTTTAGTCTATTTTTATTATATTATTAGTTGATCTATACTCTCCAAATACCTTAATTTCTTCTCATGCACCAGCCCCCTTTCTTTATTTCCCTAAAGCCTTCGAACAAACAGGTTGATTGACGGATCAAAAGAGTGTTCTTCTACTCTTTTTGTTTTTGACAACAAAATAAAGAGACTTGAAACGGGTAAAGTCTCAGCGTCTCCATGCGGGAAAGGGAGAGGAGGATGCTTCAGTCTTCGTTATTATCTCGTTGTAACAGGAAAAAAGATTTTTTTTTTAAAAAGTAGGTCAGGCCGTTTTCAGCTTCTGTACAAAACAACAGTTGTGGTTAATACATTTATTAACTTAAATAAAAAAATTAAATCAATTTCCTGTATTTGTGTCAACTTTTGATTACAGAATACAATACTTTGCAATGAGATCAAAGAAACTGAGAAACTGTTGCTCTTCATACACTTAGTGTGGTGTTATAGAACAATGCCAACGCGAGCAGAACTAGACTTATAAGTAGGTGACCTTTCAAAAACACCCAAATCCTGGGGCATTTTGAATTCCAAAGTCCATATTTTCCTTAAACTTATCATATGAATCTACGAATGGTAGCTTCATTACATTTGCACAAGTGTTTGCAACTGGTGATTCACTTGTGAACTGGATTTGTGGAGTTGGTGTCATTAGGGTTGGGCACCGATGGGTTCTGATGCGGTTCCGGTGCTACCACAGTTCTTTTGTTTCGGTTTCGGTTCCCTTTCGGTGCTTATTGCGGTACTTCAGTAATAAAAAATAATGCCTTTATCTTCCTAAACCCAAAGCAGAACGGCTTCAAACAAGCGCAGACTCCCTCCTGCCGTGCAGCTGTGCGCACGTAATATAAAGCATAATATAAAACTCCGTCTTAAATAAACTTAAACGTCCTTGAAATTTTAGCCTGACATTTTATTAAATTAAATCAGGAATGTGGCATTTATTTGCAGTTGTTTTTGGGCAAAAGCAATATTTTATTTCAATAAAATAAGGCGGAAGATAAATGTCAATCACACGGCTGCAAAGCGCAGCAGATGATGACGACCCGCTGTGGTGGTGGGCGGAGCCGAGCCGAGCTTTCTGCTATTAGCAGCCCAACAAGGAGGAAACGATTCATTGTTTCATTTTGGGATGGGGCTCCAGCGTTGTTTAAAAATTGCGGAAACTCCACTATTCACAGCGAAAGTCCCGCCCACCGACGTTGCGGAAGCCGACCATCTCGGCGGTTTTATATGAGCCCGCCCACGAACACAAGAAAGTAAATAGATAGGCTGAATCGTAAAGAATCAGAAGGGAGTACAAGTGATTGACATGTCCACAGACAAATGAAACTTCAATGAACTTTGGAACCGAAATCCGGCACCGTTTGCAGCCGCATCTTTCGGTTTCGGTAGAACCGCGCAAATCATAACGGTTCCTACTTGGAACCGAACTTTGGTGCCCAACCCTAGGTGTCATGCCTGCTGGTGGAAGTGAAGCCAGACCGGTGGCAAACATCAGTAACTCCTCCAGGGACACAGCTGTTAATTTCTCTGGAAAAAAAAAGAGTCTGTGATGTTTACATTTGCATTAATGAAGAATTTTCATCCTTTATTCAAGTAGCTTCATCAATATTGGAAACTGATAAGCTAGCCTGTACAAACCCTCAGAATCAGATAGATAATCCGCCCAAAATCCAAGTGTTTTGGCCTCCTTCTGCCACCTGTTACTTCCTGGTGGGCTGAGATCTGGTATGAACATGTTCTCCATGTCTGAAGCAGTCAGGACCTTGCAGGAGTAGGACAAGACTGGGGCAAGAACACTGGAATGCTGCTGCAGTGCAGAGAAAAAATCCAAACTTGCCAGTCCATCTCTGAATCTGTTAACGAGAAAAATCTGTAATAATTAGTTTTAAACAAAATTTCAAATATTTCACATTTGGTTGAACATATTTGGGCAAATTTTAGTTGCATAGTGTCATAACCTAGGTCAGGGGTCTGCAATCTGTGGCTCCAGATTGCTTCAGATTTTAACTGAACTTAACTTTCTGCCCAAAACTTTGGGAAAAAAGTCTAATCTTTGATGAGTTTAAAGCACATAATCTTATGCTGCACAACAATGGTTAGTGGTTGTCCAGAGCCACACTGGGATGATCTTGTTTGGCACAGGATGTATTTTATTTTGAAAGAAAAATCATACGAGATTTAGTTAAGAGTCAAAATACAATTTCACATTTTGAGAAAATGCAACTTTCCCCTTATTATTTCTGCTTTTATTCATGCCAAAAAATAAATAGAATTCATATGTATTATATTAAAAATGTAATGAAAGAAAAGTGGTGTTACATTTCTCTTAAAATGTAAAATAAGACTTTGTTGCTCCTTCTAGGTTTTGGTAAGTAACAAAATGGCCCTTTTATTGTTAAAGTTGCAGACCCCTGCTCTATGTTCAGCCAGAGTGTTTACATAAGGTGGTACATACTGGTCAGGGATGTAACGATTCATTCAAGACTCGATTCCATATGATTCGGTTTTCAAGTCACTATTTTGATTTTTTTTACAACACAACGAAATAAAGGTAGGATATTTTTTAATAGATAAGCCTTTATTGTCATTGTCACAAGACAAGGAAATTAAGGAGTCAGGATGAAGGGAAACAGTCATGAAGATGCATCGTCACCCATGACTGTTGATTGAGACGGAGGGTTTAATCAGATGTGATGAAAATGAAATGTTGCAGAGCAAAGAACTAATCCCGGCCTTGCTTGAATTTGCCTTAATAGTTTCAATCGTAAAATCCTGGAGGGACTGACTTCTGTGAAACTTTTAAATCCCAAAGAGCTGCAAGAATTTCCCAGGAAGAAAGTGCAGATGAACAACACAATGCAATCCACACGCTCACAGTGAGCCTGAATGAGGACATTTGAACTCTGCATGTTTCTAAATTTAGGCACAGCCTGTGACAAACCGATTTCTTTATTTTCTGAATCGATCAATATGTTGAGGAGTTTTAATTGTTTTTTTTTTTTGTTTTTTTTACCAATTCACGAAGAACCGTTACATCTTTAATATTGGTACATAAAACATTTAGAATTTTAATAAATTCAAACAAGAACAAAATAACCTTTATAAATCTTTTTGCGCTATTGAAGATTAATGAATGAAAAGAGCAATTAGCTGTCATCAATGATTACTGGTACATTTTGTCTGAAATATATTTTATTGGTGAATTTTAGGAGTTAAGGAATTTATCATTATTGTTCTCTATTTGGACAACACAAACATCTTCAACCCAACTATTTCTATTTTGAATGAGGAGT
>NW_023417023.1:29973-31549 GCF_002922805.2 Oryzias melastigma | reverse complement strand
ACATAGACTGCTTATCTTAAAAAGGTTTATTAGATTTTTATCTAACATATTTCTCACAATTAATAACAAATAATTTACCGTTGAATGCAACTGTGGTTTCTGTCGATGTACCATCCAAGATACTCCTCCACAAGTCCTCACAACCCAGAGGCATCCAACAGTTTGGAACATGGTGCTGTTTTGAAAATTATATTTTGCAAAGATTCATCTGATGCTGCTGTTTCATATTTGGAAATACAAGCAAAAAACATCAATAAGTAAACAATAACATTTTATCCAAACAAATTTGGCACTCAAGGGCATCTAGATTTGAATCTAAAATATTTCTCAGGTTTCCTAAGTCCATCCGTTTCCTAGGCTCAGGTAATTCCTACCTGATGTAGAACTTTCCCTATCTCCTCATCTTTCACGTCTTCTATAGTGGCGTCGAAACTTGGATTCCCCATCATGTGGTTGACCAGGTTCTTTGATAAGAAATGTGGTGCTGGTCCCCCATGAACAATGGATACTGCTATGATCTTTCCTGCCAAAAAATACTCATCTTCCCTGGCAGCTGTTTTGCAGAGCACATAAATATTATGTTAATTTCTACGTAGGTCTGTTGATAAAAAAAAAGCAGATGCTCATTTTTTTCTTTTTAATACAAACATTTCTCTGAGGAAATGAACACACCTTTTGCATTATACACAACATAACGGCTTTCTTGAGGTCCATCGAAGACGGGGCGCGTTCTCAGATGGTTCGTGAAAAGTGTGAGGAATTCCCGCCTTGGCCCACCTGTATCCAATCCTTCTTCAAAGCAGCCAGCATCATCAGTAAATTTAATGAACATGTAATTATTGTCAGAGTATGTGCTGCATCGGAATCCTCCAACAGCTCCATCCCATACGTCCGACCGGCAAATGTTGAACCTGCTGACCTTCTTGTGGTTAATTTCCAGTGCTAACTGGGCAATGATTTCATGCGCCTGCACATGAGTGTCTCTACAGAAGAAAATATACATTTTATTCTAGAAAAATATCTACTTCCATTCTGACTTCATGCTTTTTTAATGATTTGTAGAACCAGATGATGGTCGATTAGATAGAAATGCTCAAATACTTACACAGGTTCTTCTGGAAGCTGATCTTCCTTGTTCTGTGTAAGATCTACAATAGGGTCATCATCTTCAATCAGAATGGGTTCAAACAGGCTTCTGTAGTTCCTGAGGAGCAAAAATAATAGATGCAAGTACCACTAATCTAAAAGACGCATCTCTGCAGAAGAGCGAGCTACGACTGAAAGATAACAGAGTTTGAAGTCTATCATTCAAGGGGACAAAGGCACTTTTCTCTGGTGAAGCAATGTCAAGTTGTTTTTCCCAAATGTCACAACTTGTCTGAAAGTACTTGTGTGTCTGCGCTACAGGCTGTTCATCCGAGCGCGTTTTCAGCACAGTGGGTAAAGTGGTGAGACCACAACGCACTGGATAAAAGACAGACAAAGCAAATATGCTTGTTTTTTTTCCATCCATCCATCTTCTTGACCGCTTCTTCCCTTTCGGGGTCGCGGGGTGCCGGAGCCTATCCCGGCTACT
>NW_023417023.1:26849-29946 GCF_002922805.2 Oryzias melastigma | reverse complement strand
GCTTTTATTCACACTTTACATCCACATCCTATTTCAAGTTAAGTCTGTTGTTTAATTTAAATAATCAGTGCTGTTATCAAAAATGGCTCACACAGTGCCAAAAAATTGCTGTAATTGCTTTATTAATTTGATAGGATTTACGTTTTCAATATATTTGCTGCATTATTTTAGATAAAAATAGTTAATCCAACCATTTCATGTTGTTATGGTTTTAACAATTTGGTTTAGAATTCCGTTTCTTAAGATGGGGACAAACCCAGCATTAGGGCTACCGTATGAGATTATTTTAATAGTCGACTAATCACTGATTATTTTTTCCAATCAGTTGGCTAATCAGGTCATGTGCAAACTGGATGGGGTGCACACATCTCAACCATCATTAGCTTTAAACTAAAAATAAAGACAATAAAAATGATAGTTTGTTAAACCTTTAGTGAATCATGGAGTCTCTATCCTTCATTAGTTTCTCTGATTAAAACAAGATTAAATCAAATGAGGTCGACACCTGAAACAAAGGAACTATTTTTCACTAAAGATAAAGTTTTGGTCTCATTGACTATAATATATCAAGTGCATTTTTTTGGTGCTGAACCCTCACAACTTTGTTACCACACTCTGACTCCATATGATATAAAATAACGACTAATCAATATTAAATTAGTCATCGACTATTTCAATAGTCAATTAGTCGTCGATTAGTCGACTAATTGTGGCAGCCCTACCCAGCAGTTTGATAATGCCACTTAAGAGGTGGTTATACAATTCTTAAATTGTGGAGGAATGTTAATGGTATGAAAATTTAGACACTGCCCACACCTGGTGCAAATCCCTTATTGTGTCCAACTCCTTGATGAGTAATAACTGAAGTTATCATACCTGTAACAGGAGTTCTGGATGGCCAGACATTGGCTGGTCCCTGGATTGTTTCCATTTTCAACAATGTCTGTAACCTGAAATTGAGAAATAAGGATGACTGAAAATAAATTAAATTGACCACTTGAAATTTTCCCCCAAAATTACTAGGGGTTGAGATTATAATCTCAGTATTAAGCATTGCAAACAAATTTTGTAACATTTCTGTGAAAGCTACTGTTTCATTTAGCCTTTTTTAAGTGCCCATAAAAACTTCATTTTGCATTATCAAAAATAAAAAAAATAATGCAAAATAAAGAAAGCTAAACAGAAACATCAATAAAGGACAAGTTTGTGATTTGCTTTGAATCTTGAAAACCCCAAAATGAAATGTTCAATTCTTTGTTTCTAAGCAGAAAAGCACATCAGTGTGTTTGGTAAAATAGAAAGGAATTGACAAAAATAATTTAACCATTAGCAGTGAAAGTAGCATATATGCTCTGCCAAACTCATTTTGACAATGAAATTGTTAATTACTTGCTGTGCTTCCTCTGCAAAAATATCTCCCCCTGGATTATGCCTTTGAAGACAAAGAAAGACATATTTAGTCATTAAAATTATATTCAAACTTCAATCCTTGACCATCAATTAGGTATTAATCACATACAGTTTGAATGTCAAAAGTTAACATCTCAAAATGTACTATGCAAATACATAAGAAGCCAAAACTACAAACACACATCATGCTGGGAAATGATTTAATGACAACTTACTCAGTTTCTGTCACTGTTGAAAAAGGACTGCTTTCATGCTCAGGTTCCCAGGGCTGAAGTGAAGACACAAATATGTCAGATATAAATATGTATATAGTTCTACTGAACTCAACCCAAAAGAATGAGACAAAAAAATCTTCTAAATTATACATACCAGTGTATCAGCAAGATCAGACTCAGATGGAGTTTTAATAAAAACCTCCATGTCAGAATCAGAAAGCTCAAGACTCTTGAGCTTGGACTTTTTATCTGATTACACATTACCGCAAGATTGAAATGAACCTAAAAAATTTTTTTCACAACTGTCAAAACAAAAATAAAATAAATTTTTTTTAATTGAAGATTTAAACAAAATTGTTAAAAGTGTTGTTGTTTTTTTTTAAATATTTACCTTTTTGAATAATAGTTGATTAACTAAAAAGGTGGGATATGACTCATTTGCGGAGAAAATTATTTAATAGGGTTGGAAAATAACAATTTGTTTTTTAAAAAAGTTCATTTTAAAGTTAAATGTTTAAGTAAAAAAACTTTCTAATCATCTTCTCATCTATAATCAAAGTGTTACCAGAGATCTTTTAATTAGCATTATGCTGTTTTTGAGCCATATATCAGCTCATATGAAAAAAACCAAAGTGTTAATAGACTCGTCCTTAAGTGCTTGTATCAGAGTGGAGCAATCTGCTGGTCTACCCCAAATTTGAGAGCTTTTTCAAAAGGTTCATTTTTGTTGTCTTCATTTTTGTCTAAGAAATACTCAGAAATGCAATTTTAAACTTAAATTCTTTTACATATGTTTTTAATCATCAGAAGAATGCTGCAAGAGCCAAAAACACAACTTTCATTGGAGTGGATCTTAAAGTATAGAGACTTGAAAGGGAACAGCTTATAATATAATTTTAATTAATGGGAAGTCACTTCACAGTTCAGCTAATGTTTTATGTAGTTTATTTCTCATGTAACAACTATGAAATTCATAACCTTTCTTAACATTGGACTAAGTTGGTCCTCTGCTTCCAATAAATTACATCAAGAGGAAAATAAAGTAAAAGCTTTTTGATTTTTCCCTCCTGTAACATTTTTATCTAATGTTTCTAATGAAGTTTAAGTTAGACTACAATCTAGAGTTTCCAATGCATAGCCTTTCTGATATAGTTTGGTTGAGCTGTGATGAGATGAAACCTACATTTATTATCACTAGTACAAGATTTTTTTTCTGTCTGTCCATTAAATTACAATCATTCTTCATACCACACACATCAGAAATAATGAGAGGATTTCATCACACAGTCAGGCTGCTTATTAACACCTAAAGCCATAGCCAACTTACATTTACTTGTTTCACAGATTTCTTCAAATCCATTTTCCCTTTGGAAAACTTTTGCCCCTCCTCATTTTTCTTTTTTCGATATTCTTGGAAAGTGCAGAAGGTTGCAGCAGTTGGGCAGGTCTGAACAGTGTTTGGTGCTATAAAA
>NW_023417023.1:15575-23958 GCF_002922805.2 Oryzias melastigma | reverse complement strand
TTTTGTTTGTTTAACGTTCATTTTTCTTTATTTCACTGTTTTGATTGTAGCTTATAAATTATAAGTTGCATATACGCGCATAAAATCACCAACCAAAGTTTCATCTTCGCCGCACTTTTCCAGCTTCAGCCTCAATTAGACACAGCCGTCTGAGGAGCGCGAGACAAAGTTGAAAGGACCTGGTCGTGTTTTCAAACAGAAAAAGATCCAACTGTTCACTTGTTAGGATGGTTATTTATTTTAAATACCGCTGAACGCGCTTCTCACGTGCATCTGATCAGACTGTAACCTGGCCGAGCATGTGAAGTAAGACGGCGAGGGGGCGGCGGGCACGGCGTCACCCAAATGCTCCTTTTATCTCGACTAAAAGGAATAAATGTAAGTAAATCCAAAAGGACCGCTGACAGAATCAAATGCTGGGATGGTTCTCCCTCAAAGGCTTCAGCAGTGACTTGTACAATTCTCTCGAGCCGCCGACGCTGAAGTTGCTTCCGATTCACAGTGAGAGCGTTCCACTGTATTTTTCGAACTCAGATCACCTAAAAACAGGTCCTGTTAGAAAAAATTGGAAGCCAACTTCAACGTTTCGGCTCGGGCCGCCGTTATTAAAGTTGAAGCTGTTTACATCTGCTGTCTCGTGGTCGAGGCGTGGAAAGAGGAGGACAGTTGCAATAAACTAACTCCTGATTGGCGACAGTACTTCCTGTAGATTCCATGACTCAGCTATGACTCAGACCAATCGCTGAAGATGGGTTGCAAATGGCGGTATCCGTTTCAGGAATTGACGGTGAAAGTGGCGGCCTACTTTCGCGAGGAGAGGAAGTAATGTATTTCCAATGGGGGACCTCATTGTTCGCTCAGTCCATTATTTTTACAGTCTATGGTAGGGACTTTCCACATTCCCCTGCAAACCGCGGAGCATTCCCGGAAAACTAAACTCGAACTCACGAACACTCCTGAGCCGAAGTTGCGAGGAAAGAGAGATCCAAGTTTGTCTTTGGGTTTTATTCAGTCTTTTGCTGAATCATTTTGACTTCTATATTATTTATTTTTATTTCCATTCACAGAAATACTGTAAAGTGTTATTGTGCAATTTGAGTTATTGTTTTTTTTTTGGTCAAAGCAATGGTGAAAAAAAAAAAAAAACTAAGGAAACTTAATCTAATTCAGAATGGGATAAAAGAAATAAATCTAGAATTGAAACAAAACTAGAACTTGATATGTGAACTTGAATCAACTAGAACCAACCTCTGAACAACTTGAAATGAAAATAAAAGAAAAAACAAAATAGATCTCAATCCTAACTTAAAGGTTGAACAAAACTGAATTTAAGAACTAACCTAGATTAAAGAAAAACATCCATTTAATCTAAATCATAAGATTAAAACCAACTGGGATTTCTATGTTTCATATTATATGTCTTTGTATTGTTATGTATGTCTAATTAAATAAGCCGGCTAATTCTAAACATATTGTGGTCTGTGGTCTTTTTCCTTTGATTTTTCTAAGGTACAAGTTTAATATTCTAATAGTCGAACCTACTGGTCCAGATTTACTGTGGCTATCCCTCAGAGGTGGTACACTTAGTTGGGTCAAAAGCTATTTAACAGGAAGAAAACAATTTGTCAAGATGAATAAATTTACATCAGAGGCCAAAGGGATAAGTTGTGGTGTCCCTCAAGGATCAATTCTGGGCCGCTGCTGTTCAATATTTACATCAATGATATATTCAATGTTTCAAATCTTTTAAAACTAATTTTATTTGCTGATAACACAAATATTTTCTATTCTACAGACAATCAAAGGGAACTTATCAATGTGTTCAACACAGAGTTAATCAAAATAAAATCGTGGATGGATTACAACAAACTATCTTTGAATCTAGACAAATCTAAAGTGATGTTTTTTTCATAATTACAAAGCCAATAAAGAGGTCTCAATTAAAGTTAACAATGACTTAATCCAAAGTGTAACAGAAATTAAATTCTTAGGGATTGTTATTGATAACAAACTGAGTTGGAACCCACACATCAGACACATACAAACGAAAATTTCAAAATGTATTTTAATCATAAATAAATCAAAATATATATTAGAATACAACTGTAGATATGTATTGTATTGCTCATTAATATTACCATATTTCACCTACTGTATAGAAATTTGGGGTAATAGTTATAAGAGTTCACTACTACTACTTACTGCCCTTTACTCCTTGAGGTAGGGCAGCAACAAAATCTTTCCATTTCTGATGGTCGGGAGCCAAGGTGTAGATTGTTCCCCAGGTGTATCCAAATTCTTTTAGCTCGGCCTCTACTGTTCAGCGCCAGGTGATTTTGGGCCGTAGGAGTTCACTACATCCTTTTTTTTTGCTTCATAAACGAGCCATCAGAATTATACATAAAGCCAGTTATCTTGATCTACACTGCACCATTTCTATACAGAGTTAATGGGAAAACATTACCGTACAATATCCAGAAACAGTTCTTAGAAAATGAAGGAGGAACAAACTGAGAGGATGCAGGAACTTCAAGGTCAGATTGATAAGAACCACGAAGAAAAGTTTCTGTGTTTCTGTGTGTGGAAGTAAACTCTGAAACAAGTTAAGTAATGAGCTCAAACAATGTTCAAGCATTTATAAATTCAAGAAAATGTATAAAGAAACTCTAATTTCACAATATGAAGATAAGACGAAAAGATCAACTGGTGTTTGAATAATTCCAAATGTGTGAACTTGAATGTGATAAAATAATCAAAGCTTTTTTAAATGCAATCAATGAGTTTTATGTTATGTAATATGCACTAAAGATTACTGAAATGTTTACAATCACTGGGGTATTCATTTTCTTTATATGATCCAAAATATGTAGCAATGATAACAGAATTATTGTAATTGTGTGTTCTAAAGAAAATCAATGATTATTAGATATCGTGTGAATCATTAATGTTTACTGAGAATACATAAGAATTCTTTCAGTAAATGATTAATAAGCACTCTATCATTTCTTTAAAACTTGATTTCAACGTGTAGTTATTTTTCTGCATCAATATAACATTGTATTTTGATGATAATCAATGAGTACTACATATCTGTCACATGATGTATGATTGATGTTACTGCTTACTGAAATAATGTTTGATGAGATTAATCAATAATCAACAAGCACTTCACTTTAGGGCTGCCACGATTATTCGACTAATCGACGAATAATCAACGATTAAAATAGTCGACGAATAATTTGGTCGTCGAAGCATCGTTTTTTGTTTGTTTTTTTCCTTGTTTTGATCTTAAAACTACGGTTCGCGCTTTCTAATGCCGGGTCTCCCATTCTCTTTGTCACACATGCGCAGTGGTGCTAATCCGGTCAGCAGTGACGTCACGGGAATGTCTTCTAACCAAACGCCGCGAGGACGGCGTAGATAACGAGTTTACACTGGAAATGAACCGCTTGTCCAAGGCTTCATTCACATTCCACGCCGCGATCAAGTTGTTTGGTTCAAAGAGTGGATTATGAAACATTCACCGCGCAGACAGAAAGGCTGTGTGTCGGTACGGATCTGCCGCCGAGTTATGGAACGAGTGAAGTAGATCACCTATAAGTCCAGAGCTAAGTTTACAAGTGTAGCATTACATTATCTACATTAAGCTACAATTAAATGTAACTTAAAGTCACAAAAATGACAACAAACAACAACCACAACATTAAAGACACAGATTAATGGGTTCTCCCCCAAACTGAAAATATGAAGTATTGGTCTGCGCATGTGCAGTGGATGTAATTAAAGAATGAAAGTACTGTTGTACATTCTAACATCCCCTGATTTTCTCCCTTTTTAAAATATAAATTTCCCCATTTTTATTTATTTTCTTTGTTTATATGGGCATCCTCAGGTTTTTTATGTATATATTGAGTTAAAAGATTTTATTAGTGTTTTGCTTTCATAAAAGGGCCTCATGAGCAAATATTTTGAGTGTGTTTATATCTGCAAATAGCTTTTGAAATACTTTATAAATGTTTTATTAAATATATGTTTTAAAGCTTTAAAAAATATTTTTTTTAAAACAGAAAACAGAAAACTTTTAATAAGTTTCCTGTTGTTTTTTCTGATTACCTCATTTGATTTAAGTCTTGTTTTAATGCCAGAAACAAATGAAGGAGAAAAGCTGCATGATTCATTAAAAGATTAATAAACTATTGTCTTTATTTTAGTTACAATATAGCTTAAAGACCTCAAGTTTAAAGATAATGATGGTTAAGATGAGTGTTTTACATCCAGTCGCAGCACGAACCGATTAGTCGACTAATCAAAAAAAATAATCGGAGATTAGTCGACTATTGAAATAATCGTTTGTGGCAGCCCTACTTCACTTTGCTATTGGGAATAAAAAAAAAACAGATTAGCTAATGATGCAAAATAGTGAAATGAAGTAATTAAGTAGTGGAGGGATTACAAATATTTGCTTCTTCCCACTCCTTTTCATGCAATCAATCAAACTCTACTAACTTTAGTTAATTATCAAAAAAATTAACCAAATGTGACATAAGTGTGTTTTAATTTTGTTTGTTTTCTATTTTCTAATCAACGCATTTATTGTTTCTGTAATGAGTTTAAAATTAACGTGTTTTGTCCCGTATTTTTCAATCTATGCTTGAAATAAAGCAATCAATTAATCAAGAAGATGAAGTGCAGTTCTCCATCAGTCCACCGGGGGAGCTGCAGCACAATAACTGTCCACTTGATGCTGAGAGAGACAGTGGAGCTGATCTCAGATCAGTTCATGCTGCAGCTCTGACACTCATCTCCACTTCCTCTGATTCCTCCATCACTCTGCTCTCCACCTCCAGGAACAACATCTCTGCAGACCAGATAATGAGGATGCTCCTCTCTGTGATCCAAAGGACAAACATCAGACTCACCACCATCTGCAGAGAGAAATGAGAAGTCCAGAGATAAAGGAGTGTCCTTTGATTCTGGTGTGTCAGTCAGTGATGCAGCACAGCAGCAGAAAGAGCAGCAGGAGCTTCAGTTCTGTTCAGAGCAGCAGCTTCCTGTCATGTTCACCTGTTGGAGCTTCTGCTGCTCTGATTGGCTGACTGTTGTCCTGAAGCCTGTCATCATTCTCCTCAGAGCTTCACTGAGAAGCTGCAGCTTCACAGGAAACTCTGCATCTTTGCTCTCAGACTAACTTTAGGACCAAACATCTGGAAGCAGCTGGACTGACTCCAACCCTCTACTGACCTCAGAGTCTGCAGTTCGGAGTTTGGACTCTCCACCAGCTCCTGGAGCTGCTCAACATCTGAAGACTGAAGGTTGTTGAATCTGAGGTCCAGTTCTTTAAGGTGGGACGGGTTGGACTTCAGAGCTGCGACCAGAGCAGCACAGCTGGTCTTTGACAAACTGCAGTCCACCAACCTGAATCAAGAAGAAAGAGTTTCATTTAAAGACAAAGTTCATGTTTTTCATCCTTTAGTTCTTCTAAAGAGTTCAGAGCTGAAGAAGATCAGAAAGTTTGGAAAAAGTCCAAAGATGTGAATCAACAGCAGCAGATCAGAAGAGTCCAGCAGAAGCAGAGAAGAAGAACATTCAGGAACACTCAGGACAACATGCAGCTGCTTCAGTAAAGAAGTCCAGATGTGTGAAAGTCAAACATCAGCCTGTGGCTGCATCCAACACAAAATCAAGTGAACAAAAAGAAAATGTAAACCTCCTGCAGATATTTTACAGAGGATGAAGAATCAAGAGAACAAAGATGGTGAATCATGAAAACTTGTCAAAGAGACATTGAAGAATTTTCCAACAGCAAAGCAAAACTAGACAGAACCCTGTTAAGAAACTTCCACACAGAAAATTCTCCTCTGTGTAAAAGAGAAATACACAATGAGTACAGGTTTTTTTTAAAAAAGAACTGGGATTACCATTTTTGCCCTGAAGTATTCATGACCAGGACCGCTGCTGAACTAGTTCCGATAGTTAACAGTAGATTTGATGTGACAGAGATGACAGAGCAATGCAATATTTGAGTGTGTCTGAAGGTCACAGACACAACAAGAGTCTGAAGAATCAAAGTCAACAGATCATTCTGGATTAAGTGGAATCTTTAGTTAGAGATCAGATTTCTACAGCTGTGACAGCATCAATGTTTCCACTGGAACTGCTGAAGTTTCCATGAGGTTCAACACAGATTCAGATGAAGACTGAAGGACAGAAAAGAAAAACAGCATTCAGTTGTTCATGGAAAGATCCTGGAGACTAAACATTCTGGTTCGTTTCGAATAGTTCCTTCCTTTTTCCTTTTCCAACATTTCGTTTTGAAATGTTCGATATCATGTTGGACTTTTAGAAACAAACTATTGTAAGTGTAGAAAAATCCTGGTAAGCCTGAAAGTTTCTCTGCAAAAACTCAAAGATGTTCTCCACAATCAAAGAATGAAGCAGAGCTAAACTTTCCTTTCTCTTCATCCTGACTGGAAAAAGCAGGTTGTGCAGAAAACTGCTAAAAGTCTTTAGTTCTCCTTTGAAACCATTTACTGACATCTCTAAACTGTAAAGGGACTCAAAATGTTTGAATTTGGCCCTACAGAGGAGCTGCTGATGCATCATTATGTGACAGAATACGCAGTGTGCTGGGTGGGTGATTGCAGAGAATGAAATGTAAAATATCAGATAATTGTGGAGAGGTCTACTGTATCTGCTGCCCCCAAAGTTCTATTTCTGATCCCAGAAATTCTTTAGGATCTTCTTCAATTTCTTGTTTCACTGATCTACAATCCAGCTGCAGTTGTGTTTTACTAGATCTGCAATGAAAATGTCTTTTACTGGCTGACTCCATTTAACAGCTCCTGCACTGCAGCGCTGACCTTAGTGTTCATCCAACCTAACCTGTGTTTTTATTTTTATTCTTTCTGATGGGGATTTAGAAAACATTAATATTATAAACTCAGTTGCTCTGTAAAAATACTGTTTGTTTCAACTGTCATCCTTTCGACTGGTAGCGCCACCCCCAGCCTTAAACATAACGAGTTCTTGTACATGAAGATATTCTTCACTCTAACCCTGCAAAAATATAGTTTGTTTAAGCACCAGGACTGAGAACCAGAAGCTAATCTAAAGAAAATGTGAAATGAAGGACCTGGTTCTGATCCAAGTTCGGTTGTAAATGATAAACAGAACCAAGCCTGTGTGAAAGACATGTCAATCTCCTGCAGTTTGACTTCTTCATATCTCTTCATAAGGAGATGCTGCTCTGTGGTACAAAAATCTGCTGCAACTGTTTGTCCATTTATACCTGTGATTCATGTTTTCTTTCAAAGAACACAGAGAACATGAACTTCTCCAGATATGAACACCTGGACCTGGATGGACTTAAGTTCTCCTGCTTTGTCTGATGTGGAAAAAACAGGAAAACATTTGTAATCACCAGAAAAGGAAAAACAGGTTTTTCAAATTAAAAAAATGTTTTTTTCAGTCTATGCAACAGTCCTCAGAACAATTTCTTCTGTTCTGATGTCTATCCAACACTTTGACCTGAAATAGAAAAATTCAACAGAATTTGTTTTAGAGAATCGACATTTGAATTAAATCTAACCTGAGAGTCTCCAGTTGACAGTGTGGACTCTCCAGTCCAGCAGACAGAAGCTTCACTCCTGAATCCTTCAGGTAGTTTAAACTCAGATCCAGATCTCTGAGTCTGGAAGACTGAGAGCTGAGTACTGGAGACAGAGCTGCACAGCTTCTCTTTGACAGATTACAATCACTTAGGCTGGAGAAAACAAAGACAGACCACAGTTATTAAAACTGTTGTTTTTCACTCAAATTCATTTGTTCAGTAAAGATGATTTTCATGAGAGTTCTTACAGAGCTTTGTTGGAGGCTTTGATCACTGGCAGCAGCCTCAAAAGAGCCTCCTCTGAACGAGAGTATTTCTGCAGGTCAAACTCTTCCAGATCTTCTTCTGATGACAGTAAGATGAAGACCAGAGCAGACCACTGAGCAGGAGACAGTTTATCTGTGGAGAGACGTCCTGACCTCAGGAACTGTTGGATCTCCTTCACTAGAGAACCATCATTCAGTTCATTCAGACAGTGGAACAGGTTGATGCTTTTCTCTGCAGACAGATCCTCACTGATCTTCTCCTTGATGAACTGGACTGTTTCCTGATTGGTCTGTGAGCTACTTCCTGTCTGAGTCAGCAGACCTCGTAGGAGACTCTGATTGGTCTGCAGTGAAAGTCCCAGGAGGAAGCGGAGGAACAAGTCCAGGTGTCCGTTTGGACTCTGTAAGGCCATATTCACAGCACTCTGGTAGAATTGGAGTGGGCTCAGTTTAGGTTGATAGTTCTGTGCTTGATCTTCCACCATGAGGTTGAGTCCAGAGGTGATGA
>NW_023417023.1:12852-15466 GCF_002922805.2 Oryzias melastigma | reverse complement strand
GCGGAGGAACAAGTCCAGGTGTCCGTTTGGACTATGTAAGGCCATATTCACAGCACTCTGGTAGAATTGGAGTGGGCTCAGTTTAGGTTGATAGTTCTGTGCTTGTTCTTCCACCATGAGGTTGAGTCCAGAGGTGATGAAGGTCAGGTGGACATGAAGAGCAGCCAGAAACTCCTGAACACTCAGATGGATGAAGCAGAACACCTTGTCCTGGTACAGGCCTCTCTCCTCTCTAAAGATCTGTGTGAACACTCCTGAGTACACTGAGGCTGCTCTGATATCGATGCCACACTCTGTCAGGTCGGATTCATAGAAGATCAGGTTTCCTTTCTGCAGCTGCTCAAAAGCCAGTTTTCCCAGAGACTCCATCATCTTCCTGCTCTCTGGACTCCAGTGAGGATCTGTCTCAGCTCCTCCATCATACTTGACCTTCTTGACTTTGGCCTGAACCACCAGGAAGTGGATGTACATCTCAGTCAGGCTCTTGGGCAGCTCTCCTCCCTCTCTGCTCTTCAGCAGATCCTCCAGAACTGTAGCAGTGATCCAGCAGAAGACTGGGATGTGGCACATGATGTGGAGGCTTCGGGATCTCTTGATGTGGGAGATGATCCTGCTGGCCTGCTCTTCATCTCTGAATCTCTTCCTGAAATATTCTTCCTTCTGTGAATCATTGAACCCTCTGACCTCTGTCACCATGTCAACATATCCAGGAGGGATCTGATTGGCTGCTGCAGGTCGTGTGGTTATCCAGAGGCGAGCAGAGGGAAGCAGGTTCCCCCTGATGAGGTTTGTCAGCAGATCACCCACTGAGGTGGACTTTCTAGGGTCATTTAGGATCCGAGTCTTGTGGAAGTCCAGAGGAAGTCGACACTCATCCAGACCATCGAAGATGAAAAGAACCTGGAAGTCTACAAAGCTGCAGATTCCTGCTTCTTCGGTTTCAGGGAAGAAGTGATGAACAAGTTCCACCAAGCTGAACTTCTCCTCTTTCAGCACATTCAGCTCTCTGAAAGTGAATGGAAACGTGAAGTGGATGTTCTTGTTGGCTTTGCCTTCAGCCCAGTCCAGAGTGAACTTCTGTGCTAAGACTGTTTTCCCGATGCCAGCCACTCCCTTTGTCATCACGGTTCTGATTGGTTCTTGTCTTCCAGCTGGGAGTTGAAAGAGCTCTTCTTGTCTGATGCTGGTTTCTGCTCTGTCTGCTTTCCTGGATGCTGCTTCAATCTGTCTGACCTCGTGTTCTTCATTCAGCTCTCCAGTTCCTCCCTCTGTGATGTAGAGCTCTGTGTAGATCTCATTCAGAAGGGTTGGGTTTCCGGCTTTAGCGATCCCCTCAAACACACACTGGAACTTCTTCTTTAGACCAGATCGGACTTTATGTCGACAAACTGCAGCAGTCAAACCTGAATGAAGACAACAAACAGAGTAAATAAACTCTCTGCAGCCTGAATGATGAGGGTTTGAATCCATGTTGTTCCATGTGTTGAGACATCAGTAAATCTTCATTTATCAGCAGCTGAAACCTTCAGAGAAATCCTCTTACTGCTCTGCAGTCGATCAGCCAGCTCCTCCTGCTTCATTCTCCTCAGGAAGTTCACTGTGATCTTCATCAGTGACTCCTGGCTGCTCCTCTGCTCTTTATCTTCATCCTCCAGTTCCTCCTCATCCTCATCCTCCCTCTGACACAGAAGCTTCTGGATCTTCTTCAGCTCCTTCTTCACAAAAGTGACAATGTTGTCCTCCAGCAGCTGCAACAGAATTCTAGATGAATGAGCCAATCAGAGTGAAGTCATGGAGCCAAACATCAGCTCCATGTTGGACACACTGACAATCCACTGGTCTCCAAAGTGCAGCATGGAGATGACTGTGGACTAGAGGCTAACATTTTCCTGGGATTCCCGCGGGTCACGACATTCCCATGGGATAGGAGTCGTTTCTTCCGTTAATCATGGGACCGGGACGGGAGGGGATCAAATTCTGACAGGAGTGGGCGGGAGCTCACCAAAAGCTGCCAATTCAAGACACTTGTATGAATGTTTTGCATCCAAATGGTGCTGGATAATTTCAAAGGAGGAGAGAGAAAACGAGGAGCATGTCAGCCGAAATACCTCTGGCTGCTGTACGCAGACAGCCTCAACGTTACATTTGTTTCTCTATCAGCCTGTCCGCGAGTCGCGATGCACATGCATTACAGCGAGTCAGAAGTGTCTTTGATCAGTTCTCCATATTCGCGGAAGTCCCCACACATTTTCAGCTTGGCTCATTTCTGGGATCATCATCTTTTATTGTTATTCTTTTATCTTTCTTTAGCCATCTCTTTTTCTCTCTTCAAGCCGTGTCTGAATGATCAATACGTATTTGCGCGGCGCGTGTACGCGGGAAGGCGGGATTTGCGCTAAGCCGAATATGAGAGAAAGACAGAGGGAGCCCCAAATGAAACAGCATGGTTGAATACTTTTGAAATGAATAAAGATATATTCTTGAGGACATTTTCAATCCACAAGATTGTGGATGTTGATTTTCTTTCTGTTTTTCTGTCTTTCTTTTTTTTTAATTTGTAACTTTTCCTTGCAGAATGTCATCTTTTATTTTTTTTGTTTTAATCTTTTCCTTT
>NW_023417023.1:5870-12688 GCF_002922805.2 Oryzias melastigma | reverse complement strand
ATCAGGTTTTTTTGGGCCCGATCCGATTCCGAGTCATTTGATTTTGTGTATCTGCCAATACCGAGTCCCGATCCGATACTTTTATAAAAAAAAAAATAAAATATGAATAAATTGAAGAACCACATTAGTGTTGTCACTTATTTATATTTCATTAACCTTCTTTTATCATTAAAAACTTAAATAAAACACTTCTGTGAAGTAGCTTTAATAAAGCAGTATAAATACAGCAAATATAAACTAGGGGGAAAAAATTCTTGTTACATAAAGGTATAAGTGCAATAATTAATACTGTAATAACCTATCATGTGCAATAAGTCAATCACAGACCCAAACCTGTTTTGATACCGCCATACAGACTGATCTTTACGCTGTCGTACTTCTTTGCCTCTTCATTGTTATTACTGTACATTGAGATTTTTTTATCATGTATATGTACATTGTGAGATTTTTATTTTTTATTATGTATACCCTGTAAGCTGCTGAAAGACTTAATTTACCCAAGGGTGCCATCCCAAAGGGATTAATAAAGCAAGTCTAAGTCTAAGTCTAAGTCTAAGTGATAATTAGTCATGTGATAAAGTTTAGTGACTTTAGCTTTAACATCTTTAGAGCCATTGAACATTTTTGACCAAATGTGATTCCTGTCCTCATTTAGAATTCTTAAAAATAAATTATAAGACTTTGTTTTAGCATACATTTTTTTGAGTGTTCATGAATATCTGATATCATTATTAGTTTTAATTTATTAGTTTTATTTAGTTATTTTTAAGATTATGTGCTTATTTTTTAAGTTCTTAAGACATCACATTTTTTGTTTTATTACCACAGTAGTTAATTTTCTTAACTGTTATTTCTCTGTCAGATAAATCAAACAGGCATATCAAAGGACAGCTCGGGTCCTAAGGAGTAAAATCACGGCGCTAGCATGTAGCAGTTAGCAGCTGCTGTGTAGCCATCTGTCTGCAGCATGAAGAGCTTCACATTAAAAAGAAAAAAAAATACTGTCTTTTTCTGTTGGAATACCTTTATAGGTTGTTGTTTGAGTTATGAAAAACCAATAGAGACACTTGCTGTCAGTTTAATGCGTTTTTAGAAGACTTATTGGTCCCGGAAGTTAGCTTTTTAGCTAGCTTTGTTTACAAGTTAGCCTTATGCTTGAGCTGTTGCCGTTTTCTGCTGCTGTTTTCTGGTGATGACATTTTGTGATCTTTTCATGACATGCAGACTTCTAGTGGAGTATTTATCCGGAATGATAAGATGAAATATAAAGCTCTGATCATAATGAGAATAAATGAAATATCCGATCCGATATTTAACCCATGCATGCGCTGGAGATAATGACCTCCATGCAGGAAGGTCATCAGGGGAATCGAACCGCTGACCTGGAGGCTGGATAATCACTGCACTACAATAATTGAAAATGTAGAAATGTGGACTCAGCACTGCTCTGAAACATGCTGGGAGCAGATACAATTAAATGTTATTTTTCACATTATGACTAAATAAAAGAAAAACACAAATTAGCAGGACAGTAGCTGGATAAATTTTTAAAGGGAGTGGAACAGGAGTGGGAGTCAGATTACCGGGAGCGGGACGAAACAGGAGGGAAAATCCACTCCTGTGCCATCCTCTACTGTGGACAGAATGATGGAAAAGCAGTTGTTGTTGATGTACACACCAGAAAGATGTAATCCAGCTGTGTTTGATGCTGCTGGACAGACGGACCACTGGGAGTCTCTGAGCTCTCCACTCTGTGGAGAATCAGTAGCAATCAGATCCTACTGGACCCACTGGTGTCCTGCAAACACTCAGTAGATTCTACAAGTTCTATTCTTTCACTGTGACTGCTGTGTTTGTGGCAAAGCTCCAACACTCACGTTGCTCACGTGAAGATAGAAATGTCTGTGAGGAAGAACATTTACATACAACTCACCTCTCTGCACTAGAAGATGATGATGATTTAAAGTTGATAAAATCATCTTTTGATATGTCACTCCTGAAGGACACACAGCTGGGTTCAGATCCAGATCCAGTTTTGAGTCTTTGATGGATCCTGAGAAAAAAACAGTGGTTTTATTAGAAGTGAGTTTCTTTCATGATGGTGTTTGATGAGTTCTTTTGGATTTGGATCATCTCAGATCATAAATGCATCATGAATGCTGTTCTTTTCAGAACAGCACGAATTTCACTCCAACATTCATTCTGACTCACAGATGAATCAGAGTTACAGTCAACTGGATTATTTATTATCATGTACACAAGAAAATGAAGAATTTGATGTCTGATTATGTTGATGAGATACAAAGAAAAACTGTCCAATTAAAATTTTGAGACCAACTATCAGTATTATATTTTTTCTGTTTTAAATATTAGATTAACTTTATGAAAGACTTTTACTAAAATATTTGACTAAACAGTTTCAAATCTGATCCAAACGTTTGTGCAAAGCAGAAAATATTGTAATATATATATATATATATATATTTAACTTGTCCTGTCCAACAGCTGAGCAAACAGATACGGGCTGAGAGCCTCTTGCGTTAGAAAGATTTCACTGTCACAACAGAGTATTATTGAGTATAAACCCCTGTTGTATTTTATGCTAAACTTTATTCATATTAATAGTGTTTATATCATTTTTCCTGTTGGACCGGACAAAGAAGGAGAAGGAAGGGGGAGCACGGAAGAAAGGTACCAGTGGGGAGTTTAGAGAAAGTAGAAGATGGTAACAGAGTAGTAACATCATAAAACCACCAGGTATAAATAGCAATCTGGAATGGACGGGGCCTGTACACACACACACACACACACAATAATTACAAACATAACTGTTGGCTAAAATAGTCTTCACATTTAAACTATCCATCCATCCATTTTCCTAACCGCTTCGTGCCTTTCGGGGTCGCGGGGGTGCCGGAGCCTATCCCGGCCGCTGATGGGCGAAGGCAGGGTACACCCTGGACAGGTCGCCAGTCTGTCGCAGGGCCTCAATCACACACTCATTCACTCTCACATTCACACCTAGGGGCAATTTAGAGTCACCAATTAACCTATGAAGCATGTTTTTGGAAGGTGGGAGGAAGCCGGAGTCCCCGGTGAAAACCCACGCATGCACGGGGAGAACATGCAAACTCCACACAGAAAGGTCCCAGCTGGGAGTCGAACCGGGGCCTTCTCGCTGTGAGGCGAGAGCGCTAACCACTGCGCCACCGTGCAGCCCACATTTAAACTAGTTAAAATGTATACTAGGGAATCCGACCACCGGGCAATCCCACGGGCCTGCCGCAGAGGCCCCCCATGCCAGGGAGCAGGAAGTCACAGAAGCACAGAGAGTGCAGGCCCCAGCCCAGCCAGGAGAGCAGCCCCTCCACAACGCCAGGAGGGACAGCGCAAGGCCCCACCCCCATAGAGCCCCCCAACCCTTGACGAGCAGCCCACCACCACCTAGATGTACAGATCATCCCCCTGCCCCACCCCAGGTACAAGCCAAGGCCCCCCAAGGGAGACCCGCCCCCTGCTCCAGACATCCGCCCATCCCCGCCGAAGAAGGTCCAGGGGGAAGCGAGAAAGGGGCCGCCCACCCCTGCCCAGGAGAGGGACACCCAAGAGAAGCAAGGCCCGACCAGCCTCTACCACTGATGGAGTTTTTGGAGAGGTCCAGTTCTCGAGAGCAAGGACCAGAACCCGCATCACCGAGACCTGGACACCCCCAGGTTCCGATGTAATTTGATGACTCATAAATACCACAGTATTCCCACTTATACCACAGTCATTTCAAGAAAAAATAAATATTTAATTATTATTTATCACTTTATTCTGGTTATTTCTTCGGTTTAGATTGTGGTGGAATTTTGTTTCTTCTGGTGCAATAAAAAAACTCTTCATTCAGCATTTCTTAATCAGAGTTGATTTATTCTTCTGCAGAAGGATAAATAGAGACACACAAGCAGAGCATCAGAAAGACCCTGTCAAGGTGGGAGTCATCTGTGTGAGTCCATGAGACAAGGCTTGGTTCACACATTTAGACATGTCTTTTGTTTATTTGGGCTATGGCAGACCTCAAGACCCTTTTATCCGGACCGCCAAGCATTTTTAATAAAAAGTATGATTTTACATTCATCGTTATTTTACATTCATCTTTACCCAACACGATTTTTGAACAGGCGTGGAAGAGAACAGCTACGTGTGGACCGGGGTCCTTTAACCGGCAAAGAGTGGCATGCTAATGTTTACCTAGTTGGGACGTAAAGTTATCAAGTGATGAGGTAACAATGAGAAAAGTGGACACTGAATATCGTGTCATTCGAGATGGGTGGACCGAAGCTTTTACTTTCATTTTGCCAGCATGTGAGCTGCGAGCTAAAACCAGCCCGGCGCTAGGACCTGGAGAGCTCCTGCAACCCAACCCGGCTCCGGTTCGCGTCCAGTACCACGTCTGGTGGTACCTGCTCGCGTCCGGCGCCGCGTCCCGAGAGCTGCGGACCCCAGACGTTCCAAACAGCAAGCGCACCGGGGGACGTTTTAAATGTTCTGGAGGTTTAAGCGTGATCCAACCCCAGCATAGCGGTCTGTCTGCCGGCATATTCATGGCGTGAGCTCCGCTGGACACGTCGCTGCATCGAGCTGCAGCCAGAGAACGCGGCGGCAGTAACAGACTGTCAAACTATCCACAGAGTATCCCGCTTTTCTCAGTCTTTAATGTTTTAAAAAACAAAAGTTAATTGGAAATGATAAATCTATTTCATTTATTACTGCAGTTCAGCAGAGGAGGAAAAGATTTGGTCCTGACAAAAAATGAACATGAAAGTGTTATGGAAATCTTATTTTTGATGTTTTTTATTTTATTTTACTGAACGTTGATTGAAGTTTTGAATTTGAAATGCCCTTCACTTGGACTTGGGCTTTTGTTAGGAATTTTATGTTACAGCCTTTTATTGTTAAGAAAGTTTATCTCAATACAATGTTACAAAATAAAGTATTTCTGATGAAAACTATACATTTTTGACATTCTTGTTTTCATAATTAACGTAGAACTGCTAAATTCCACGAAACACACATTTTTTTTCCTTAAAAAACTCCACATATTAATTTGTGATTGATCGCGAGTTAACTATGGACAATATGCGATTAATCGCGATTACATTTTTTAATCGCCTGACAGCTCTAATATATATATATATATATATATATATATATATATATATATATATATATATATATATATATATATATATACTACTCACAAAAATTAAAGAAGCACTTTAAAGAAACTTATTAGAAACATCAGATCTCAATATAAAGTTGGATATCTATACAAATAACGACAGGGCAGTGTCTTAGGAACAAAAGGATGCCAAGTCTTTTAATAGAAATAAAAGTTTTCAGCCTACAAAGGCTCAACTGTGTAGACACCATAAAATCAGAGTGAAAAGAAGATGTGGCAGGCTAGTCCAGTTTTTTCCAAAACTTCATTTCTGCAACTCAAAAGGCTTTTCAGTATCTTGTGTGGCCCCCACGAGCTTGTTTGCATGCTTGACAACGTTGCGGCATTCTCCTAATGAGATGATGGATGGTGTCTTATGGCATTTCCTCCCAGATCTGTGTGAAGGCATCCCTGAGCTGTTGTACAGTCTGAGGAGCAACCTGGCGACACCTACTGGACCCAAAAATAATGTCCCACAGAGGTCTTATGGGTTTAAGGGATCATGAAGGCCATTCTTCTTTTCCTTTCAGCTTTTCCCTTCACGGGTCGCCACAGTGAATCAGTTTCCTCCATCTAAGCCTGTCTTCAGCATCCTCCACTCTAACACAAGCCACCTTCATGTCTTCATTCACTGCATCCATAAACCTCCTCTTTGATCTTCCTCTAGACCTCTTGACCTCCTTTAAAGTCACCGATTTCCTTCAGGTTACACCGTCTACACAAGATGTAGTCTATCTGTGTGCTTCTACCTCCACTCTTATAGGTCACTCTATGTTCCTGTCTCTTCTCAAAGAATGTATTCACTATCGCCATTTCCATCTTTTTTGCAAAATCAACCACCATCTGTCCTTCTACATTCCTCTCCTGGATACCAAACCTGCCCATCACCTCCTCATCACCTCGGTTTCCTGCACTAACATGTCAAATGAAATATGCACCGATGACAACTCTCTCATTTCCAGGGATGCTCATCATCACTTCATCAAGATCCAACTAGAACTTCTCCTTCTCTACCAGCTCACATCCTACCTGTGGGGCATACCCACTAACAACATTGAACATGACACCCTCCATTTCTATCTTCAGACTCATCACTCTATCTGACACTCTTTTTACCTCCACAACACTCCTAACAAACTCCTCCTTTAGGATAACTCCTACTCCATTTCTCTTCCCATCTCCACCATGATAGAACAACTTGAACCCTGCTCCTAAACTTCTAGCCTTGCTACCTTTCCACCTGGTCTCCTGGACACACAGTATGTCTACCTTTCTCCTCTGCATCATGTCCACTAACTCTCTACCCTTTCCTGTCATAGTTCCAACATTCAAAGTCCCAACTCTCAGTCCAACACTTCTGACTTTCCTCTTCTCTCTCTTCCAACAAACCCGCCTTCCTCCTCTCCTTCTTCCACCAACAGTAGTCCAATTTCCACCGGCACCCTGTGGGTGAACAGCACCGATGGCGGTCGTTGTTAACCCGGGCCTCGACCGATCCAGCATGGATTTCGTAGGTCTAATTCGCATATTTGATTTGGCAAATATTTTATGTCAGGTGTGCCCTTCCTGACACAACCCTCTGTATTTATCCGGGCTTGGGACCGGCACAATGAGA
>NW_023417023.1:0-4661 GCF_002922805.2 Oryzias melastigma | reverse complement strand
ATATATATATATATATATATATATATATATATATATATGTGTGTGTGTGTGTGTGTGTGTGTGTGTGTGTGTGTGTGTGTCTGTGTTCTGGCCCTTCTCTCGAATTTTAGAGGCCTTTGTGGCCCACGAGTGGAAAAGTTTGATATACCTAATCCCACGTGGCTGCGGTGTCAAGCCCAGGCACACAGCGAGCAGCAAATTCACCATGGAGCAAACAAGAGGGGGGCATGCAAATTTGTCGCATGAATTGCCTTTGGTGTGATTGCATCTTTAGACTGGCTGTGAGTCTGATCAGAGAGATCATGAACTGAACCAGACCTCAAGTCATTCATCTTAAAACTATTGATCATCTGAACTATTATCCAGCCTCCTTTAACTCTTATAAACACTTACTGTTCCACTGCTGAACTGATGGCTCTGAAGTCAGGAGGATGATCCTTTGGCATGTCACTCCTGAAGGAACTCCAGCTGGATCCAGATCCAGATCCAGGTTGGTTCCTGTGAAAAATGTTGGTTGCTGGTGTGAGTGCTGAGCTCTGACATGGAGAAGAGTCCTGGACAGTTAGAGATGTTCATCTCACCTCTGAGCTTTGCTCTGGCTCTCATCTTCCCCACAGAGAGTGCTTTTAGAGGGAGGGGCTCCCTCCTGTGTGTCCTCACACTGATCCATGCTGCTGGATTGACTGGATCCACTGGATCAGATCACACACACCTTCTTACACCCTTCATCTGCAGAGGAAACCCTCATCAGCAGCACATCAGGATCAAGTTTCTGCTTTGGAACTTCAACCCTCAACAGAAAATGATGAAAACTGTTCAGATGTTGTTCCACACATGAGAGCGTCTCATTTCATCTGATGAAGATCAAACATTTCAAACATCAAGCTACACTTCCTGTTCCGCCCTGCAGAGGTCAGTGTTTGAAGAGCCCAAATGCCTCTGTCTGTTTGCAGACGAGCTCATGGTCTCCACCTGCAGAGGTGGAGCTCCTCACTTTGTTCCTTTGTTCCTTTGTTTAGTTGAAAGATGAAGAAAGAAAGACAAATCACAACCAGATCAAATGTGATTGAAAAAGCTGAAGCTCAGATGATTGATCCTCCTTTCAACTCCTCCAAATCATTTCATCCTTCATGATCCAGATATCCAAGCAGATTTTGGATTAATCTGTTCTGATCTTATCCAGGATTCTTTAGGATTCCAACAAAGAGACTCCCAGCTGAGTCCTCTCATTCCAGAACTTCTTCTGAAACACAAACATCCCCATTCTTTTCATCCCAGTTGTTCATCAACTCACCACTCTGACAGAAATGCATCTGTTCTTTCTTTGACTTCTTCCTCTGGAGTTTCTGAACAGCTTTGTGTCCCTGAAGTCCAACCGGCTCCAGTTACAGAGCGGTTCTGAATGCAGCAGGAAGCAGATTGCTGTGGACTTTGAACATGAAGGGCACAGTCTGATCCTGAAGACGATCATAAATGCGATTAATCTGATCTGCAGTCAATAGATTATTGGTTGATGTGTAATCATTGACTGGATTTATGATTTGATTGTTTTCTTCTGGAAAACATGGACTGATTTGGAGCTTTTTCTCTTCCTGTTTCTCCTCCAACAGGATTCCTAAAGCCTCCGAGAAACTGATATTGAATGAATGAATGAATGAATGAATGAATGAAATGGTTTATTTCAAGCAATCAGGTCATAATACATACATAACATATCACTTAATAAATCACAATAAATATTGAGAGTCTCTATCAGGGTTTGTGTTTTGGAAAAAGACCTTCAGGATATGTGATCTGGTTCTGGACTCTTCTGCTTGATGAAGGTCCTACAGACAAACCCTGCAGGAAGAAACCAGCTGCATTTGCAGGTTTTGAGTCTTTTTAGGCCAAAGTTTGTTTCCGTGGCAACAGCGGGACGTCAGCTGGCCCCGCCCATCTCTGTTAGAGTCGCTCTGAGGTCAAAGCTCAGGTGTGTGTCTTCAGTCCTTCACCTGCAGACACGCCCACAGGACACCTGAGCAGTAAAAGCTCCGTCCCCCACCAGAGCCCTCAGCTTCTCTGCTTCCTCTCTGCTGCTCCTTCAAGGGCAGGAGGAAGCGTCTCCTTCAGAGGATTGGGCTCTTTAGTTTGGTTCACAGGGACGGTTCTGGGTTCTGGTCGGGTTCTTCTTTGAGTTCTGTCAGTCACACAAGCTTCAAGCCAACCCTCCCAGACCCTTTTCTTAGCTTCAGTCCCAGTTTCTGCCCTCATTGAGTCCAAATTCAGCTTGAAGCTCTGCAGCACATTGACAACAGCAAACATATTGAAATCAGCTCCACTTGATGTAACTGTCCAGTCAAAGAATCTTCTGGATCTTTCTTCACGTCCACAAACTGTTTCCTTTGTTTGCTCAAAGAACTTTTTCATGTTCAGCATCACAGCAGATCAAACTCAGCTGTGGGAGACTGAAAACCAGCAGATCCTCACATCAACTCTGCAGATCCTCAACCTGAAGGAAAGGGTCGTCATGGTGACCTGTAGACTTTACACTCAGCTTTATCAGGGTTTGGATGTGTCATTATGGTAAGACCAAAGAGCTGCTGATTAGGTCAAGCAATCATATTCAATCCAGTGTGCGGAAGGTTGACGGCGAGCTTTGAGGGGGAGAGAGGAGTGAACCAGGACTGTCCTCTGAGCAGCGCCCTGTATGTTTCAGCCAGCAGAATTCATGCTGAGAGGCCACGCCCACTGAGGAGGAGACTGTTCCACAGCAGAAGGAGCTGCAGGTTCTAACAGGAAACCTGAGAAACAGCATCTGCAGCTAAAGGAAAGCAAGCTGTGTTTCTGATCCAGAAAAGTCGATCTTTTTTGTGAGGACTCTCCTCTACATCACAGATGAATCTCCGCCTCCAAGCGTCCACGTTTGTTCTCCAATCCTCTGCAGGTCCTGATCTGCTTCTTTCAGATTGGTCAGAACCCTCAGCCTCTGGTCTCTTCCCAGTACTACTGGTTCTAAAGCCTCTTTCACTTCCTGTGTGAATCTGCTTCACTTCCTGACAGAACAGCACTCCCACAGCATCAGGATGAAGACCAAGATCCACCCTCCTCTTCTTCCTGTCTTCATGGATCCCATCTGCTGGACAATCTACAAACATCCTGTAGCATCTGAGAGGCAGATCACCTCCAAGAAGACTTCTGCTTCGACTTGTTATTCACTCTGAAGCCCCGCCACCTTCCATCACATGTGTTGTGCTTAGAACTCAAAAATAAATCCTGATCAAACCCTCAGAGCTTTCTGGGAGATAATATTCACCTACAATTAAGATGAAATGATTGGATCTGAGTTTTTGTGATTTCCACTTTTTTGTTTCAGAAAAATGAGAGAAAAGTTTGTAACCAGAAAACAGTTTGGAACTGGAACAGTTATTGTGCCATCACTAATACAAAATGATTTACAGCCAGCTCCAACAAAATGAAGTTCATTCAGCGATATGGAGGCCACCATGTTGGAGCTAGACATCATCAGTAAGCAGTGATTGGTCCAAGTCAGTGTTTCCCAACCCTGGTCCTCAGGGCACACTGTCCGGCATTTTTTTAATCCAACCCTGCTCAAACACACCTGCCTTTGATGACCGTCATTGTCAGGCTTCTGCTGAGTCTGATGATGAGCTGAATCAGGTGTGCATGAGCAGGGCAACATGGAAAACATGCAGGACAGTGTGCCCCGAGGACCAGGGTTGGGAAACACTGGTCCAAGTCAACCTGAGTCAACGTGTCTTTGGTAACCATTGACTTCCGGCGCTGTAGGAGACGGCTGCCTTACCATTGTCTCCCGTACCTGAATGCCTTTGTAGTTATATTTTATTAGTGTTTTATCTTTTCTATGCACTTTTTATTACATATCCTATGGATACTTTTTTAAATAACTTGGCACCACCATGCGATCGCCGTCTTGTTTATTCAAGAGAAGAACTTTTTGCGCTGAAGACCAACGTCGGGAAGCAGCACAACGTTCCGGCCGAGCTGAGGGGAAAATACAGGGGCTGCAAAGCGGGAGCGAAGCTAAAGGCCCGGCAGAGACGTTTCAAGCCGGCGATCCCCTCTGTGCTTATGGGGAACGTTAACTCGCTGCCGAACAAGATGGACGAGCTTTCTGCACTGAACAATCAACGGAGTTATCGTGAGTGCAGCTTGTACATCCTCACGGAGACGTGGCTAACCGACGTGACACCGGATGCTAACGTGGATCTACCGGGCTTTACTGCCATCAGGGCCGACAGAGACACGCTAGCTTGTGGGAAAAGCAAAGGTGGAGGGCTCATCATTTATGTCAACAACCGCTGGTGCTGCCCGAAACATGTCTCCGTGAAAAAGGTACTGT
The DNA here is from genome assembly GCF_002922805.2 of Oryzias melastigma. NCBI lineage: Eukaryota > Metazoa > Chordata > Actinopteri > Beloniformes > Adrianichthyidae > Oryzias > Oryzias melastigma. The sequence goes on along the minus strand of NW_023417023.1, from coordinate 301 downwards.
GTTGTCGGGACTTGGAACTGTTAGCCGTTAGCATGCGGCCATATTACATGCCGAGGGAGCTGAGTCACGTGATCGTGCTTTGTGTTTACATCCCGCCGAGCGCGGACGCGTCTGTAGCCTGTGAGAAGATCCACTCAGTAACAGCAAGGCTACAGACAAAGCACCCCGAGGCATTTATGGTCATAGCTGGGGACTTTATTCATGCTTCCCTGGACTCCACCTTGGCCTCTTTCCACCAGGCTGTAGACTGCCCTATGAGGAACAACAGGACAATAGACCTGTTGTACAGCAACGTGAAGGA
>NW_023417022.1:79899-81987 GCF_002922805.2 Oryzias melastigma | reverse complement strand
CCGGGCTTTCCCCAAAACATGCTCCAGTTATCCACAAAGCTAACGCTATTTTCTGGGCACCATTTAGCTAACCAGCGGTTAAAAGATGAAAAGCGGCTGTGCATTTCATCACTGACTTTGTTTGGGAGAGGACCAGAGAAAACCACTGTGTCTGACACAGATTTAGCCAGTTTATACACCGATTCTACGTTTAGTTTAAGAATCTCTGATTGTCTTCGTCGGGCGTCGTTGCCGCCTGCATGAATTACGACCCGACGGAACCTCGCCTTACTCTGGGCTAACATTCGGAGGTTTCCTTGGATGTCACCAACTCTGGCTCCCGGGTAACATCTAACTGTAGCTCCCTTGAGCTTTACATGTCTAACCTCGGAGGAGCCGATGACCAGGGTTTTCGGTTCAGTTGGTGCATTACTGAGGAGAGAAAACCTGTTCCATACAGGGAGCTCCGGGCGCTCTACGTGCCTCTGTTTAGCTCTTTGCTAAAGGGTTCGAGGGAATACTGTTGAGCCAGGTGTTGAAGGGAGTCTCTTAGACTGGGATCCAAGGAGTCCAGAGAGAAGTACAAGTTCTGTGGGCCCATTAGAGACATGAACATAGGAATGTCGGCTCCATAAGGGACAGCAACCATGCCATCATCTGTTGGACAAAGGGTAATGCGGAGAATGGTCATGAGGTCTCTTCCTAGTAGATTGACTGGGCAATTTGGGCATAGTAATACTGATGTTGCAGTAGCCAAACCGCTGACTGGGTCTTTAGCTTCCAGGGGCTCTGATATGGGACATGATGAAAGTACTCCATTGGCAGATTTGACGATGATTTTGCCGTGAGATGACCGAATACCGGGTAAGGTGTCTTTCAAGACTGTTCTGTCTGCTCCAGAGTCACACAAGAAGGGGACTTTATAGCCATTCAGGAGGATTGTACATTCAGGCTTTTTAACGGGTAGGCCAGATGGGTACTGCAGGGTTTTGTCCACCTTGAGGGCGAGGCTGGTATTGCTGGTTCTGGTGACTCTGCTGTTGTTGGTTACTGTGGTTGTAATGTCGCCTTTGGTTGAAACCACCTCGGTGTTGCTGGTATGGGCCCCTGTTTTTCGGGCACTCTCTGGACAGATGTCCGGGCCGGTTACAGGTACAACAGTTCCCTGGTCCAGTATTGGGCTGAGGCCTCTGATAATTTCTTCTTCCTCTGAAGCTTCCTCTGTGGTTGTTGTGCCAACGTCCACGTCCCGAGGTGGGGTGACGGGGGGGCCGTGTTGTTGGTAGTAGATGGTGTTCTCCTCTTCCTCCACATCACCGGAGAGCGAGCCAGCTTCTATGGCAGATAGAAAGATGGCTGCAGCCTGTTGAGCCTTAGTGGTTTTCTTCTGTTTGTGTATGGTTTCGGCGTGTCTGGCATAATTTATGATTGGAATGGGGCCATCAGTGGTAGGATTGATGTTGTACTTTTTGATAAAATCGGAGATTGGTGGGCTGAAGCCATTTAGGAGGGCAGTTTTAAACTGTTGTTGGTGTGCTGAGTTCGGGTTTGGGTCCTTCTCCAGTCCACTGTAGGCTTTGAAGACTTCTTCCAAGCGCCCGAAATACTCGTCCACTGGTTCCTCTTTGGTTTGTCCAATTTTGATAAAGTTGGTGGTTCTTCTCCATGTTTGCTCAACCCTTGCATAAAGTTGATTCAGCTGCGTGTTTAATGCGGCATCTCCTCCGGGCAGCCAGGCGTCGTTTCCATCCCTTTCAGTGAAGTCTCCTCTGACTCTCGTGAAGTTATGTCTCAGGCTTTTCTTCAGGGTTTTTTCAGCTTCCCTTCCATTTAGGACGTAAGATGACATCAGGAGTTTATGATTCTCCACCCATTGTCGAGGGTCCACAGTAGGATCTCCCAACCCGGAGCACGCATCGGTGAATTCCTGCTCAGTCCATGGGCGGTAGACAGTCATGATCGGTCTGGAACCCTGTACGCCGGGGTCATGGTGAGGGTTTGCTACCTGGATAATGGGGAATGTGTGGGCTTGTTCTGGGTCATCAGGTAGTGGGGGTAAATTTTGGGTCGTGAGTCTGAGGAATTCAGTGTGAAGTCGGTCAACTTCAT
>NW_023417022.1:71212-79700 GCF_002922805.2 Oryzias melastigma | reverse complement strand
CCATGCCATCTCCTCTCTCCTGTGGAACATTGGCTGCACCACCAACAGCATCCTGTGAGTGGTGCTGTTGTGGTGGTTGGTTCACTACTTGTGGGTGTCTTCTGCTTGATGGTTCATCTTGTGGGTGGATTACTGCAGCAGCAACGGTTGCATTCTGCCTCATTTTAGCTTTGTCTTCCCTCCTCTTTTCTGCTTGAGTGAGCCTTGCGAGAACAGCTTGCAGCTCTGGGTCGCCCTTTTTTTCTCTTTTCCTGTCTCTCTTAATGTTTGCCAGAATCTTGTCGCGCATGGTGGTGCAGGCCGGGACAGAGAGGCTGCCTTTGACATAGTAGGGCTTCTTGATCCATTTAGCAATATAATCTGTGCTTCCGGGGACTCTCTGATCCATATATTTCAATTCTAATTTACTTTGGTTTTTACCCATGTTGTTTTATAATTTTATGATTTTAGGAAAATGTTTTTTCTATGTGGTGGATGTCTCAGGGTTTTTTGTTTTTGTTTTTGTTTTTTGTTTTTTTGTATTGCAAATCTCTATTCTGTTTTGACCTAGATGCTAAAAGCCTTAAGGGGAAAAATTAAAAAGGGGAAACTTAAAAAAGAACTTAAAGGAATAATTAAGGGAAAATTTAAAGGAAAAATAAAGCAAAAATTAAAAAAGAACTTGATATTTAAGAGAAAATTTAAAGTACAAATTAAAGGAATAATTAAAAAAGAACTTACTATGTAAAGGAAAATTTAAAGGAAAAATTGTAAAAAAAATTAAAAAGAACTTAATATTTAAGGGACAATTTAAAGTAAAAATTAAAGGAAAAATTAAAAAAGAACTTAATATTTAAAGTAAAAATTAAAGGAATAATTAAAAAAAGAAATTAAAATTTAAAGGAAAAATTAAAGGCAAAATTAAAAAAGAACTTAATATTTAATGGAAAAATTAAAGGAAAAATTTTAAAAAAGAACTTAAAATTTAAAGTAAAAATTAAAGGAATAATTAAAAAAGAAATTAAAATTTAAAGTAAAAATTAAAGGAATAATTAAATAAAAACTTAATATTTAAAAGAAAATTTAAAGGAAAGATTAAAGTAAAAATTAAAAAAGGACTTGTTTAAGGGAAAATTCAAAGGAAAAATTAAGGGAAAAATTAAAAAAGAACTTAAAATGCTATGAATAGCTATCTAAGAAATACACACAAAAACCTAAAGGTAAAATTAAAAAAGGGGAGCTTAAAATGTTATGAATAGCTATTTAAGAAATACACACAGACATTTACACACAGAAAACACACTGAGATGACTTTTTTTATTTTATTTTTTTTAGTTTCATTTTATTTTATCCAATTTCCAATTTTATTTTATTTATTTATTTTTCTGAGCTCAGTTTTTAACAGGCCTTGTATTGTTTAGCTGTAATCAATAAGTTTTTAATGTGATCACCATGTCCACTTACTCGACGCTCCTCTGTTCACCCCCCTCCCTTTTCCTTCTCCAGCTCTGAGCCGCTCTCCCTCTGCACCTTTTTTTTTCTCCCCCCCCTTAAATTCTAAACTTGTTTTCTCAGCGCTTTTCTTTTATCTCACTCTTAAATCACTTTTTCTTTGACAAAAACACTTTTATTCCGTCTTAATCAATTTATTGTCGACAGCCATGTACAATTTTATTGGTGACTCCTGGCAATATATTAACCTAAAATTACTTGTGCAAAAAAACTTTACCCCACGTGTGTTACTACGGTCTTGACCAATTTCTTGTCAACAGTCACGTACAATTTTACATTGGTGACCCATGGCAATAATATGAATTAGGGCTGTCAGATTTAGTGCGTTAAAAACGCATTAATCTGACACGTGCTTGACGCCGACAATTTTTTTGACGCATTGATCGCGGATTTTCCATAGACTGTATATAATGGGAGGACCTCATAGCTCGGTAAGTCCATTATTTTTACAGTCAATGGGATTTTCTCATACGTGCCTTTCCACACCGCGCAGGCGTCCCTCATCGCCCTAACCCGACTACTCTCACTAAATCACGGGCGGGTCTCCAACCACCGAGCTGCGAGCTAAAACCAGCCGGCGCTATGACCTGGAGAGCTCCTGCACCCTAACCCGGCTCCGGTTCACGTCCAGTACCACGCCGCGTCCCGAGAGCTGCGGACTCCCGACGTTCCGGACAGCAAGCGCACCGGGGGACGTTTTAAATGTTCTGGAGGTTTAAGCGTGATCCAGCCCCGGCATAGCGGTCTGTCTGCCGGCATATTCATGGCGTGAGCTCCGCTGGACACGTCGGTGCATCGAGCTGCAGCCAGAGAACGCCGCGGCAGTAACAGACTGTCAAACTATCCACAGTGTATCCCGCTTTTCTCAGTCTTTAAGGTTTTAAAAAACAAAAGTTCATTGGAAATGATACATTTCTATTTAATTTATTACTGTAGTTCAGCAGAGGAGGAAAAGATTTGGTCCTGACAAAAAATGAACATGAAAGTGTTATGGAAATTTTATTTTGATGTTTTTTTAATTTTATTTTACTGAACGTTGATTGAAGTTTAGAATTTAAAATGCCCTTCACTTGCACTTGGGCTTCTGTTAGGCATTTTATGTTACAGCTTTTTAATGTTAAGAAAGTTTATCTCAATACAATGTTAAAAAATCAAGTATTTCTGATGAAAACTATTAAATTTGCCATTCTTGTTTTCATAATTAATGTAGAACTGCTAAATTCCATGAACCACACATTTTTTTCTTTAAAAAAAAGGCCACATATTAATTTGCGATTAATCGCGAGTTAACTCTGAACAGAGTGCGATTAATCGCGATTAAAAATTTTAATTGCCTGACAGCTCTAGTATTAATCCAAGAACACTTTTCCCCGTGTGTGGCACTGTCCGTTCGGTTCGATCCAGTTCAGTGAAGACTATTTCACAACCCATGAACAGACAACCTATTTGGAATTTCTCTTTACTCTTGTTTCTCTTTTACTCTTATTATTCTCTTTAAATCCTCGTATTAGACTGCATTAAAACAACTGACCTGGTTAGTTGGCCCTGGGAGACGTCACCGGTCGGAGGGCAGTAGAGGGAAAATCCTATCGACCGGCCCCGGAGTCAAACGTCGTGTCCGAGGTCTTCTGTTCACGGGTCCGCTTAACGGACCCGCCCTGCAGCAGGATTTCGGTCCTTTTCCCCCACGGTCCTCCTCGATCGGCTGTTGTCTCCCGGGTTTCGGCACTAACTGTCAAGAATGTCTCTTCAAAAGATTTCTATAAATGTTTTGTAAATCCAAAGAAACCAGGCAGTGTTGATTTTAGTCACTCTTTGTACAAACAGACAATCATTCAGAGATGTCTCCATTCGGGTCTCTGCTGGCTGCACCCACAACAACCACTTTTATTAAACACACATAGGAATTCCATACATGGGCATAACGTAGCAGGGATGTTATCTGTTACTAGGCCATTGCTAACCAAAAGAAAGTCAGTTCTATAGGGGATGGGACGGCATGTCACGGGATGATTAAACTAATCCATATAAGGAGTTGTTTAGACAAAGAAATTCCAGCAGCTTGCTGGACACACAGACTGATACACACAGACATCCTTCATACTTAGGCAGGATATGCTTCAGAAAAGTTTTTCAAGGCACACACACACACATAATTTTGTTAATATTTACAACAGAGAGGAACCAGAGTGGAAGAGTGAGGTTACAGGGAGAAGAGATAAAGAAGGTGGAGGAGTTTAAGTATTTAGGGTCAACAGTACAGAGTAATGGAGAGTGTGGAAAAGAAGTGAAGAGGAGAGTGCAAGCAGGTTGGAATGGGTGGAGAAAAGTGTCAGGTGTGATGTGTGACAGAAGAGTTTCAGCACAAATGATAGGAAAGGTGTACAAGAGTGTGGTGAGACCAGCCATGTTGTTTGGACTAGAAACAGTGGGACTGAAGAAAAGACAGGAAGCAGAGCTGGAGGTAGCAGAGATGAAGATGCTGAGGTTCTCTTTGGGAGTGACCAGGATGGATAGGATCAGGAATGAATACATCAGAGGGACAGCACATGTTAGAGGTTTTGGAGATAAAGTCAGAGAGGCCAGACTGAGATGGTTTGGACATGTTCAGAGGAGAGACAGTGAATATATTGGTAGAAGGATGCTGAGTCTAGAGCTGCAGGAAAGAGGTCTAGAGGAAGACCAAAGAGGAGGTTTATGGATGCAGTGAATGAAGACATGAAGGTGGCTGGTGTTAGAGTGGAGGATGCTGAAGACAGGCTTAGATGGAGGAAACTGATTCGCTGTGGCGACCCCTGAAGGGAAAATAATTACGAAAATAACTACGAAAGGAAAACAAGAAGAAGAAGAATTAAAAAAGGAAAAATCTGAATTCAGTTTTGCAAGAAAAGTTATTCTAAAAATATTTTAGCAGTAAATAAATAAATCTTTCAAGCTTCTTCAATGTTTTAAATTAGGCATACCCAAACTTTTTCTTGTGAGGGCCACATAACGGTTTCTTCTCTCATGGGGGGCCGGAGTCAGAAAAGTGTAACAATGATGTTTTTCCAGAGAGCCACACACAATCACATTTTAACAATCTCTTTGTGTAATCTTCACAAAGAAAATAAAACTAAAACATTCCAAAAATTAAACCAGTGAGTCAGGAATCCTCTCCTGTCATGGTTCTTTGGAGATAATTTTCGTTTAAGCTCTTTCTTATTTATTGGAGCAGTAGTATAAACTGAAAGGTAATTAGAAAATGATCTGAGAGTATGGGGTTATGAGGAAGGACAGTCAGCTGGCTAATCTTTATACCATGAGTTAAAACAAGGTCCAGGGTGTGCTTGTGACAGTGAGTAGTCTTATCTACGTTTTGTGATCCTACTTTCTGCTTTGCTAGAGTGCGGACGCACATTGTTTTCCTCCCCCTTCTGATATTAATTTTTGCTGATTATTTTTCTTTTTTTCTTTTTTAATCACACCAGCAATAACTTTTGAATACTTTTAAACCATCGGGTCGGATTTATTTTTCTATTTTACTCTAAACAAAGGGATTTTTCCTGCATACCTCTTAAAACATTTTATCTTGAGCACTACGTGTACTTGGCCTTCACACAGCTGAAGCCTGATATACGGAGCAGCAGCTAACACAAGGCCAGCTAGCAACAAGATGCCTTCCCTTTCCACAAAGGATTACCAAGACCTTCTGGAGAAGATCACAGCGCTGGAAACTAAGGTTCGCCACATAGAAGTGAACAGGGAGGTAAATGGACTTTATGGAAACAATATAACTTTGCCACTACCTCATCTCAGCAGAGAGGAGAAAGCTAACACGCAGCTAAATGACACAGATACAATAGAGAGAAATACATCTGTGGACAATAACAAACAATCGAAAGATAATCTACCCTGGAACCATCTTGGAGCAAAGCCAAAGAATAAGTCCAACAGCTGGAGAATTGGAGGACATGGGAGGACCGACCCTTGCGGAGAGCTGAAGCCTCTGAGGCTGACTGGCCTTCTCTTCCTACGAGACAGAGGACCTCATCTACTCCCGTACACCGGAGGAAAGAAGCAAAGAAGCCAAGCACAAATGGAGCAGTGAAGCTGCAAAACAGATTGTCTCCACTGTCAGATGACCCCGGATTACCCAACCACCATCCACTGGAAAGCAGCACAAGGAGGACCTGTAACCCATCAGAAGGTAAACGGCCAGAAAGAAAGCTGAAGGCTCGGCCTGAGACTCTGATTGTGGGTGATTCCACTGTGAAAGATGTTCAGTGGTTCAGCAGAAAGAACACTAAAGTCCTGTGTTTTCCAAGTGATATGGTCAGTGACATGCATGAGAGAATACTGTAAACTGTGGCAAAGTATCCGACAGTACAAAACATTGTTCTACACACAGGGTCAAATGATGTGTCCAAGCAAAAATCTGTAATTTTAAAGCAAGACTTCACTGGACTGATAAGAACTGTGAGCTCCATGAATGCAGCTGTCTTTATCAGCGGTCCCATTCCAACAATTCGAGGAGGAGAAGAGAGATTCAGCAGGCTGTTAGCACTGAACAGGTGGCTTTCTACAACATGTGGTGACACCAGAATTAATTTCAGGCCACAGCTCTGTTGAAAAAAACCAACCCAAGGAAGTCAGCTGGCCCAGACTCACTCTGCGGGCGTACACTGATTTGGATCCAGAGATTCATGTATTTAATTGTATAAAAGATTCTTGCAAATATTACACAGATCAACAAATTAATGATAGCATGGTATTAGACAAAACTTTTTCATTGATTCATTTTAACTGCAGAAGCTTATTTAAGAACTTTAGTAAAATCAATGATTGTTTGAACTCATTTAGGAGTAAATTTAAGATAATTGCTCTATCAGAGACATGGATAAACATAGGAAAAGCTATTGAGCTAAATATTGATGGTTATGATTTGTATGTCAACAACAGAGTGAATAGAATTGGAGGGGGTGTGGCTTTATATGTGGATAGTCTCTTAAAATGTAAACCTATGAAAAGATTGACTTCAGTAATTCACGATTTACTGGAGAGCGTTGCAGTGGAAATAGAACTAGAACAGAATAGAAATATTATTATTATGTGTGTTTATAGAAAACAAGGTTCAAATATAGTAATGTTTAAATACAATCGAGAAGAACTACTGAATGGGCTAAATGAAAAGAAATCTCTAATCATTTGTGGTGACTTCAATATAGATCTCCTAAGAATAAATATAAATAAGTAATCTTCTGATTTTTTTGATGCATTATACAGTAGAGGGTTGTACCCATTGATCACCAAGCCAAGTAGAATTACTACAGCTACTGCAACCTTAATTGATAATATATTTACAAATGTGCTAGAGAATAGCTGAAATAGTGGTCTAGTAATAAATGAAATAAGTGACCATCTACCTGTATTCGCAACTTTTAATTATCAAATGCCACCAAAAAAACTTGGTCAGACTAAAATATATATAAGAATCAGGACTGATGAATCAGTGAACGCCTTTAGAAATGACCTGCTGAAACAACACTGGAACGAGGTTTATGTTGATGGTGTAAACTCTGCATCTGGATCCCTTCTTAGTTGTTTTATGAGTCCATATAATCATCATTGTCCAAAAGTGTAACGTAGGGTCTAACATAATACTCATAATAAACCCTGGATGACGAGTGGTTTACAGAATGCCTGCAAGAAGAAAAATAAACTATATGCAATTTTTTTAAAATCTAGATCAGAGGCTTCTGAAAAAATATATAAAATGTATAAAAACAAATTAACTGACATTTTAAGTAAAACAAAAAAGGATTATTATGATAGGATATTAGTTGAAAATAAACACAATACCAAAGCTAGATAGAATATTCTCAACAGGGTAATGGAAATAAGACAGGTTCAGTAAACTTTCCAAATTATTTTACAAAAGACAACAGAGAGATAAAAATTTTGATACAGTGGTCAATGATTTCAATTCATTTTTTGTAAATATTGGATCTAATTTAGCAAATGAAATGACAAAAAAACAGAAAAATGTGCAAGACAGTTATAAAGTGGAGAATAAGGTGATGCCATTGATGTTTGTTTCTAAAGTGAATGAACAAGAAATACTATCTGTGGTGAGAACATTAAAACACAAGACATCGACTGATAGTGATGGCATTGACATGAAAATGATCAAAATGACTATTGATTGTTTAGTCAGACCTTTATGTTATGTTTTTAATCTCTCACTTAAAACAGGTATCTTTCCTGATGATATGAAAACTGCTAAAGTTATTCCATTTTTCAAGTCAGGTGACAAACATTGTTTCAAGAACTACATGGCAATCTCATTACTTTCACAGTTTTCTAAAATGTTAGAAAATCTGTTTGTTAAAAGATTAAATAGTATTGTTGAAAAAAATAAAATATTAAATGACAATCAATATGGTTTTCGCTCAAATCGTTCTACAGCCTTGGCAATGATGAAAATAACTGAAGACATATCAACAGCAATTGATGAAAAAGAAATTACAATAGGAGTATTTATTGATTTAAAGAAGACGTTTGACACTATTGACCATTCCATTTTAATCTCAAAGTTATATTCTTTTGGTATAAGAGGTGTGGCCCTCAACTGGCTTACTAGCTATTTGAACAAAAGACAACAATGGCTGTGTCCAAATTCAGGTTCTGCATCCTCCTGAGGCCGTGGCCTTCGCGATCTCCGATGTCCGGATCCTTCATTAGCGGATAGACCGGATGTTAAGTGCAGTGAATTTGGACGGTCTAGCCTTGTTTTTTTTTTTTTTTTTAATAACTTTATTAAACAAAAAAAACAACGAAAGCTGTTTTAACTTTGCTAGCTAGTTTCCTGTAGCCTGGCTGGCCACCGTGAGTTGAACGTGTTGTGAATCATTTAGCTCAAAATGATTCTGAGTTTTTTTTTATTATTTAACTTTTACTTTTGGAGGAGTTGGAGCAGATCCATCGCCGCCACCGGCACTTGTTGGTATTTTTCCGGCGG